>NC_133620.1:408007498-408292708 GCF_048593235.1 Sminthopsis crassicaudata
TATGATAGTAATAGATAAACTCTAAAGGGAAAGGGGAGGACCCTGGGATTGAGTCACAGAACCAGAAGGCATTTATTTATTAAGTGGGTGGAAGCAAGATTTTTCTGAGAAGGGCCTAAGGCACTTTGTGTAAAAACCTGCCCTCATTTCTACCCTCTGGCTACAAACAGGTCAGGACCCAGCCTAACTCTGCCCAAGGTAAAGGGTTTCAGATCTGCTATCTGAGCTGGCCGCTGCCAATTAGAATTAAAATTTCCAACAGCATGAAATGACAAAAAAATTTACAAATCCCAAATGATTTGAAGCAAACCAAAATCACTCACCTTATTCTGGACAGTTTGGTTCGGAACAGCCCCTTTTACCCACAAAACAGGCAAGGCTAACCAACTCTCCCATGTTCAAAAACATGTTCTGTTTCTCAAGAGAAATGGAGGTCTCAGTGGGAGCACAGAGTCAAGGAATGGCTGGTATTTTTATAGTTCCTTGGAGCAGCAAAACTTTGGGAACCAGGAGAGCAGAATGTCAATCTTTGTCTCTGTCTCCATTTATGACCATCTCACCTTAGCCAAGTCAGTTTCTCAGCTCATTTGTAAAAAGTAGAAGTGAGACCAAGGAGAAGATTTGGGCAGGACTTTGATTCTTCTGAATTAAGAACTCGGGATTTACACAAATGTGCTGGGTCTATGAATAAAAATTTGTACATATGTATGTCTGTCCCTTGAAGTTTAACTCCTTACATTCTCACTCAGAATTGCATTGCAAGTTGTAGGACAACAAATCTAGAGCTAGAACTCATTGTTTACCAGTCCAACCCCTCTTCTTTCCTCGTACTGATCAGGAAACTGTGTTCCTGGGAATTTAAGCGACTTGGTCAAGGTAGTAAGTAGCAAGCCTGGGACTAGAACACATATCTTCTGACATCTGACAATATTCTTTTGCTTATCACACAAATGCAATTTCTCAATAAGTTCTTTATGACTTCACATACAAATATGCTCAAACTGATCTTTCTAAGTTGTAGATCTGATCTTCCTCATTCAATGAATTCCGAATAGCTCTCTATTACCTCCTGGACCAAACAGAAAATCTCTGGCATTTGTTGTTGTCCAGTTGTTTTTCAATCATATTCGACTTTTGGGGTTTCCTTGGCAAAGACACTGAAGTTTTTTGCTATTTCCTTCTCCGGCCCATATTACAGATGAATAAACTGAAGCAAACAGAATTAAGTGACTTGCCCAAGGTCACACAGCTAGCAAGTTTCGGAGGCAAGATTTCAATTTAGAAAAATGAGTCTTCCTGATTCCAAGCCTAGTACTCTATTCGCTGCCCAGCCCCTCTGACATTTAAAACCCTTCATAACATAGTCCTTTCCTACCTTTATAAGTGTCTAATATTTTACTCCCTTCCATAGATTCTGAGATCTAATGAACTGAGATACTTTCTGTTCCTCACACAAAACACTCCATTTCTCACCTCTAGGCATCCTCACAGATCATCCCTCATTCCTCAAATTCTCTACCTCTTGGCTTCCCTAGCTTCCTACAAGTGCCCACTAATATCTCAAGTTCTCCAAGAAGACTTTCTTTATCCTTTGTCACGCTAATGCTTTTCATTGGTTAATTATCTCCAATTTATCCTGTACAGAATTTTTTTTTTGCATATAATTCTATGCATCTTGTTTCCCTCAACAGATTATGTGCTCCTTGAGAGCAGCAATTGTTTATACCTTTCTTTGTATCTCAAGGCTTGACACATTACCTGGCACATATTAGGTGTTTAATAAATGCTTTGTTGTTATTGCCTAACTACTGATATCAATGTAAATCTTGACTATAACATGGTGGCTCAAATCTCAGCTGTTGGTGCTTATTAAATGGTGAACACACACACACATGCTTTCCAAAGATCCTGGACTTCAAACCAAGGGACCCACCCTTAGAAAGATACACTCTTCAGTGCAGAATACTGATCTCTCTGCCCAAGATGACTTTGGGATCAAAGCTTTGAACTCCAGGCCGGATGACAGTGTGGACACTGAGTGTTTATTAAGAGCTTCCTCAAGATAGAAAAGGGGACTAATAACTGCCATTTCCCTTATAAGAATTGGCACCCTGCCCAGAGAACAGAACTCCAAGAGAAGGAACCTGTACAATTGTCAGAGAAGCAGGGAGCTCTCCATAGCCATCAGCTGCATTCTGACTTGATGTCTGTGACCATACGAAGATAGCCAACCCCAGCTCTGGATGCTTTGTCCTTATTAACTTTCTACTCATCAAGAGTCATAAACTGATGCAAAATGAAGTATGCAGAACCAGGAAGACAACTTCCACAATGACTATTAGAATGAAAATGGAAAAAACAACAATACTCAAAACTAAATACTATATAATGATCATGCTTGTCCCTTAGGAAGATGTATGAGATGCATTCCTTTCTTTGCAGAGATGGAAGGCTCTGAATATATAAATGAAATATAAACAATAGGATATATTATATGCAATATCATTATAATTATATCAATTGGAATATATATATCTTCCATATAACAAGTAATAAGTATATAATAGCAGATATTTGATTGCTAAACTGCTTTTTTTTCCTTTTTTATTCTTTGTTATAAAGGATGTTCTTTTTAAAATTAATTTTATAATTATAACATTTTTTTTGACAGTACATATGCATGGGTAATTTTTTACAACATTATCCCATGCACTCACTTCTGTTCTGAATTTTCCCCTCCTTCTCTCTACCCCTTCCCCTAGATGGCAGGCAGTCTTATACATGTTAAATATGTTATAGTATATCCTAGATACAATATGTGTGTGCAGAACTGAATTTTTTGTTGCACAGGAAGAATTGGATTCAGAAGGTAAAAATAACCTGGGAAGAAAAACAAAAATGCAAACAGTTTACACTCATTTCCCAGTGTTTTTTTTTGTTTTTTTTTTTCTGGGTGTAGCTGTTTCTGTCCATCATTGATCAACTGGAAGTGAGTTGGATCTTCTCTATGTTGAAGAAATCCACTTCCATCAGCATACATCCTCGTACAGTATCATTGTTGAAGTGTATAATGATCTTCTGGTTCTGCTCGTTTCACTCAGCATCAGTTGATGTAAGTCTCTCCAAGCCTCTCTGTATTCATCCTGCTGGTCATTTCTTACAGAACAATGATATTCCATAATATTCATATACCACAATTTAGTCAGCCATTCTCCAATTGATGGGCATCCGTTCATTTTCCAGCTTCTAGGCACTACAAAAAGGGCTGCCACAAACATTTTGGCACATACAGGTCCCTTTCCCCTCTTTAGTATTTCTTTGGGATATAAGCCCAATAGCAGCAATGCTGGATCAAAGGGTATGCACAGTTTGATAACTTTTTGGGCATAGTCCCAAATTGCTCTCCAGAATGGTTGGATTCTTTCACAACTCCACCAACAATGTATCAGTGTCCCAGTTTTCCCACATCCCCTCCAACATTCATCATTATTTGTTACTGTCATCTTAGCCAATCTGACAGGTGTATAGTGGTATCTCAGAGTGGTCTTAATTTGCATTTCTCTGATCAATAGTGATTTGGAGCACTTTCATATGAGTGGAAATAGTTTCAATTTCATCATATGAAAATTGTCTGTTCATATAAAGGATGTTCTATTTTTTCATTAATGTTTTATTTTTCCACTTACATGTAAAAATGGTTTTCAATATTCACTTTTGTAAGATTTTAAGTTCCAATTTTTTCTCCCCTCCTCCCCAAGACAGCAAAGAATCTGACATCGATTATACATGTACAATTAAAGAAGCTCTCTCAAGGAGCAGGGAAGAAGATATTGAACAAAGAGGTGATATAAAAACATGAAAACAAAAAGCTACCAATACTTTTAAATTATGTTTTTAAGCATGGGAAAGAGATAATTGTTCATCCTAGAAAAAAGCCCTCTATACTCAAAGCCTCTACTTCCTTCTCTTTCATTCAAGCTTCTGTAATAATCTAAGTTTTGACCTTATTATCCATCCAAAATCACCAATAATTTCTTCATAATACATAATTGTCAAAGTTATTGTCCTAAAGTTCAGATCTGACAGTGTCACTTTTTTCTCAATTATCTCCAATGGCTCCCTATTGCTTTAGATCAAAAATAAACTCTTTATATTTCAAAAGCCCTTCATTCCCCCCCCCCATCTTTCCTACCTCATTATAAATTATTCTCTCTTCTGGATTCCAAACTAGTCAAACTTGTCTCTGCTTCACAAACAACACTCCATCTCTAGCCTCTCTGTCTTTGTTTGTACCGGCCATTCTCCATGCTTGGAATGTGTTCCTTTCTTACCTTCGTCTTATGGAATTCCACTCTTCCTTTAATAGTCAGCTCAAGCATTATCTTCTCTAAGAAGCCCTTCTTGGTAACCAGGCTCTCCCATCCAAACTCCTTTCTTCTTACTTTAATTCGTATTAATTAACATTTGTTCCCTTTATATTTAGTCTGCAAATGCTTTTACATGTAATTGTTTTCTCCCTCATCGCAATGCAAATTGCTTACAAGTAGGGATTGTTTCATTCTTTGTACTTAAGCACATAGCATGTGTTTAAGAAGTGCCCGTGGGATGATCAATCATCTGATTCCTGAGAGTAATAGTGGAGTGAACAAGGACTTGGTCTTTTTCTCCTTGACTTCCCTACCATCTAATCAAGGGCCTAGCTTTTAGAAAGCACCTGATAAATGTTGGGAGTTAAATTATCTACTTTCCCCTAAACTGCAAAGTCAGCTTTCTCAGGGACTTAGTTGCTCTCTGACCTATAGTTACCACCCCGGTGGGTTCTTCTTACAAACCCACTTCTTAAACTGTGGTTGTGATCCCGTGTGGGGTCTTGTAACTGGATGTGGGAGATGTGAAAGTATTATTTATTATCAGTAAATATTTGATTTGTATCTTTATTTTATATCTATGTTACTAGGGCCACATAAAAATTTCTCAGGCAAAAAGGGGTCATTCAAGTGAAAGATGTTTAAGAAACTCTAGCTTAGATGATCAAGAAACATTTCAGGGATTCCTTTGAACCCTAACCAGGCTTTGAGCCTGGTAAGCTGGACCCAAAACCTAGTAGAAATTTGCCTCTCTATCTCCTCTTGAGAATACATGGGATTCTCCCTTTATCTTTACTGTTATCCACAGCAATTCAGAACCAAACAGCAGCCTCTCTGATATGACTATAGGTGGACAGGTCAGGGAGAAGGAAGGGACAGGGGCACTCTGAGAGCACACCTCCAATGAATGTCACATACTTCACCCTAGAACATCTCAGGTGGATGACTCTCCATTGATTAAAAAAAAAAAAAGAAGAAATCTGGGCTTTTTCTAAAACCAGCTCCAACAGGCAGAGCCAATTATCTTTCTCTAGCCAGTCTGCTCAGCAAACTCAGAGAAGAGGCATTTATCAGCTCTGAGCCTTGTTTACCGAGATCTTGGGCAGATAGGTGCAAGGAATCATTCTTCCTCATCCAGGTGCAAGGAATCACTCTTCCTTATTCAAGGACAAGAAATCATTCGTCTTTGTTCAGAAGCTAATCCAGTCCACAGAAGCATAGTTTAACTTTTAGCACTTAGCATGACACTTGTCTTAAAAAAAGGACTTTCCAAGTTAACGTAAGCAACCTTAGGACTAAATTGTATGGGATCATTATGGAGATTTCAGGTCCCCTGGCCAAATTGAATGGAAACAAACTATAATGTAAAATGATAACAAAGACACACTGAGATAGACCTTTTGTGTTTTGGTTTTTTTAGGTAGCTGATTGATAAAAGAAATTGCTTATAAAGAAGTTGTTGAGATAAATAAGCATGAGTTTGAACAGCTTAAATAGGAGTTACCTGAAGGTAGAATTTTCCCCTCGCCAGTCCTGCAGTGGGCTCTCCTCTATCACGTCTTGGATCAGAGAGGGGTTCTGCCGTTGGGTCTTGGAGTAAGGGAGGGTTCCCATATAACTAAATGAATCAGAAGACCTTATGGGAACAGATCCTTTTTTCTTTCTCGGTAGGGTCCCATGTATAGACACATCATGATAGGCATCTGAGCGGGGTTCAGCAAGGGGGGACTTGCTGCTCAAAAGGTCCATGGAAGAAGCCAGGGGGAACTGATGATTCACTTGCATGTTTCTGGGAAGACTTGCAAATTTTCCAGCAGCCATCATTCTCAGTCCTAAAGAGAATGAAAAAGGGGAAAGCTGAGGTAAATGACATGTCTGGACTTCCTGGGCACAAAAGGAAATAGCTCCACCATTTCAGAGAATCACAGATTTAGTTCTGGGAGGAATCTCTGAAGTCATCAAGTCCAATCTCCTCATTTCACAGATGAGAAACTTAAAGGCAAACAGAAATTAAATGACTTGCCTAAGCCACACAGCTAGTAAGTATATGAGGCAACATTTGAATTTCTGCTTTTAGGTCCAGAATTCTATTCACTAACAAAAATAATATATTTTAGAAGCTTCAAAAAGTAGACAAATATCAAGCTTAAATGCAGCCATAGAAGCAGGAACCTAGCTACACTTCTAAGTTTTATATCTCCTTTGTGATCACAGAAAAGTTCTCTTCAATAGGGGGTCACACAGGACAGCTAAAAGAAAGCTAGATAAGTAATCAGGAAGGCATGAGTTCAAGAACAACCCTCTGACATATTACCAGCTATGTGATTCTAGGCAAGTTATTCAACCCCAACAGAGCAGAAATGTTTTTACTTGGGTCAAAAAGGGTTTGGAATGAGTGGATGTGGAGGTGGTGGTGCAGAGGATATTCTGAGCAGACCACTGGTGCCAGGGGTACAGAGGGTGGGTCTGGACCTTTTCTCTGCAGGGTAGGAAGGGCAAGTCAGCCCAGGAGAGGAATACGATGTGATAGGATCAAGATGGCAGAATTAGGGTCATGTGACAGCATAAAGTGCTGGATCACTACTGGGTAGAAGTCTGTCCATGAAAGAAGCCTCATGCCCTGATGGATATCATGGGGCAAAATCCTATTTGCCTCACAATCACACTACAGGTCTACCTCTAAGCCTTAAGTTTCCCTCATCCATAAAATGGGTATAGTAATATCTCTACTAGTTACCTCATAGGATTGTTGTGAAGACCAAGAAAGTTGGTTTATATATATTTTTATATGTTTCTATTTATTTAGCATATAAATATAATATATAATGATTACATACTATAAAATATATTTCCATATTGTATTAATACATAACATAAATAATATGTACACATATACACATATGTACACATACATACATTTCCACATCTATTCATATATCTATTTTACATATATATACATAATATACAAATATTAAAGCATTACATAAATGTCATTTATCATTAATTGGAATAGTAAGTAAATAGTAGAACCTCCACTGGAACAAAACAACAAATTTCAGGCTCATTAGCTAAAGCCAAGTCACCCAGAATATGTGTTCCGGAAGACAGAAAGTCAAAGCTGAGTAACTGAAGAAGCAGAGGAAGAAGCAAAGGCTATACCATAAGCACATTAGAAAAACCAGATTACTTATTTTTTGCAGCCTGTAAACTCAAGGATTCTATGTATCCCAAAGATAAGGGCAGGAGGAGATGACTGGAATTCTTTGGCCACCAGAGTGCCTTCGTTGGCAGACTCACCCTGCAGTTAGTTACCCAGAGGGAGAAGGCAAAAGTTTCTTTAATCAAGCCTGATCCTTGTGAATCAGCCTATTCTAATTAATGCAGACAGGCCAGGGTCAAGGATCAGGAAATAGGCTGCTCTCACATAGATCTATGTATGGTGGGACTTCAGCAGAAATTGGGGATAGTGGGGGAGGTGGAAAGGAGACACATGGAGCCAATGACCTTTTTAGCCCCCAATCCCACCACTAGGATCATGTCCGTGAGGCCATGTGTGTGAGTACCACTGGAAGATAGATTCATCAAGGAGAAAAAAATGGGGGAAAAAAGAGAAGAAAGGAAGAGGGGAAAGAAAGACGGTGGGAAAAAATGGGAGGAAGAAGAGAGTGAGAAAAAAATTTAGAACAAATAATGGAACATCTGGTAGTTTGTAAAATAAAAAAATAAAAAAATCACTCCTCAAGGAATTGATGCTTCAGGCTCTTCTAACGTCTGCTTATAACCACAGAAATATGCAGGGAACAAAAAATCCGTGAGACCTTTTCGGAGGCAGCACTTAAGATATAGCTGGGGTGGGTTAATAGAGGTATACTGTCATTACTGAAAATATTTATCATTAAAGATTACACAGAGAAAGGAAAGGACTATGTGGGATAGTTAAAGCAGAGCTGGCCTGGAAATCAAGGAGATCTGGGTAACTCTTGATGAGGAAAAGCTACTTAGCACAGTGGAAAGAGTGTCAGTCATAGGGTCTTGTCCTTACCAATGCAGAATAGTACCTACTAGGACCGTTGCTTGGAGCTTTAAGAGGTTTCAGTTATTCAGTTTCTTGCCATTTCCTTCTGCAGCTCATTTTACAGAGAAGGCAACTTGAGCAAACAGACTTTAAGTGACTTGCCTAGGGTCACACAGTTAGGAAGTATCTGAGGGTACATTTGAACTCAGGTCTTCATGCCAAGAAACCCTCAAACTGAATAACTGCAATTTCTTAGAGCCCCAAGCAAAGGTCAGAGTAGTACCTAAGAAGTGTCATCAGGAGTTCTCCAAGAACTCACAGACCCTGTCTCCCCAAAGGATAAAGTAGAAGGTCCCCAATATACTGAACAGCCCTCCACTGAAGATTCATGAAAGGACTCGTGCAAGATTTGTATCACTGTATTCCCATTAACAAACAGACCCATAGGAGTCTATTGATCTTTCAGGGAGCCTCATCTCAGTAGACATCTAGACCAACAATGAAGGCAGTCTTCACAAGAGGTTGAAGCCAGATATAGAGTTGGAAAGATACTGATACATGCCTGCATTCACTCCCACAAACTAAAGCATGTATGTGTGTGCATGTATACACATAAACATACAAATACACACAACATTTAGCAGTGTCTGTTCAGACTTAGCCACGGTGGTTCTCAGAAGACAAACACACAAGTCGATCATGGAGTCTGCTTTGAAGCCCTTCACTTTGACATGACCTCCACAGTCTTTGGAAAGCCACCATTCTTTCCAAGTTACAATAAAGCAAAAAAAAAAAAAAGGGGGGGGGGAGGGAAGAGCTGGTAAAGGAAACTTGTTTTATAGACACACACACACACACACACATAACACATGTGCACGCCAGCATGAGGAAAAGAGAGACTTTAATCCTAAGCCAAATAGTCAACAAGCATTTAAGGGTCTACTTACGTACTAGGGTTTAAGTTAGTACTTAACATGGTCTAGGGAAACAAAGACAACAAAATTAAAGTCCCTGCCCACAGAGAGCTTAATTTTCATGGGAATGACAACAGCAACTGAACATGATCCGTATAAAGGAGATGGATGATAATCCCAGAGGGGAAAGAAGACCCTAGCAGCTGGGAGAACCAGAAAAAAAAATAACCAGAAACTGGGGTGAGGGGAAGGGAAGGGAATCCTCCTATGTGCAAGCTCTGTGCTAAGCACATTACAAATACTACCCCATAGTACAAGCAAGGGCTTTTAAAGCAATATTTGAGAAATGCAAGCACATACACTTAAGTAGACAAATCCCCTGAAAACTAAAATTATGAAACCACTGGTCTCCTGGAGGTCAGATTCCCTTATGACATGGGCATGTCAGCAAACAGGCAACTTAGCCTATTGAAAATAACTGGAAAATAAAAACCACTGTTTCAAACAAATTAATTCACCACTTGGGGCTGTTTCTTCCTCTCTAAAGTGAGAGGGTTGGATTATATTATCTTTAAAGTCTCTTCCAGCTTTAGAATTCTAATTATGACAATAGCTAACACCATTACTTCTCCCCAAAAGGCACTAAATATGACAAAGGACCCCACCCCAACTTTAAGCACCTTTTAATTTAAGATACAGAATAAAAATGTTAATAGGTAACATTTACAATCACATTTTAATGAGTTTTACATATATTTTCTCATCTGATATTCACAACAACCCCAGGAGAATAGGTGATATTATCATCCCAAATTTAAAGACGAGGAAAGTTAAGTCATAGAATTGTAAGTATCTGGGGCAGAATTTGAATTGGGGTCTTTCTGATCTTCAAGCTGCCACATTAGAGATGGTCTAGACTTAGAGTCAGGAAGACATGAATCCCATTGTAGATATTTACCAGCTATGCAAATCACTTTACCACTCAATCATAATTGAATGGCTGGCCTCAAAGACTGAGAAATAAAGATCTGGAAGTTCCCTTGCAGCTCGACCTACATCTATGGTTCTATTATGTTGCTCTAAAGCACCCCCAAAACAGTTCCCACTTTCTACCTGGTCAATAGGTGACATCTATTAAGCACTTCTGGGATGCCGGGCGCTCGGTGTTCTAGATTCAGCTCTTCTCTGGAAGAAAAACACTTAGAAGCTTGGCCCAAAAGACACAAACCAAGGACTTTGCCCTCAAAGAAGCTCACAATCTATAGGGGAGGTGAAGGAAGATATGGAAGAGGAGGAGCAGAATGGTAAAACAAAGTTGAGAGGGTATACAATAGACCCAAAGGCATAAAAACAAATCTAAATCTGTGTGTGTGTGTGTGTGTGTGTGTGTGTGTGTGTGTGTGTGTGTGTGTGTGTGAGAGAGAGAGAGAGACAGAGAGAGAGAGAGACAGAGACAGAGACAGAGACAGAGACAGACAGAGAGATGAGAAGAGAGAGACAGAAAGACAGACAAAGAGACACACAGAGAGGAACCAAGAAAGAGACAAAGAGAGAGATGAGGTAGAAAGAGGCAAAGAGATAGAGAGAGAGAGACTGAACCAGAAGGGAGACAATGACAGACAGGAAGAGAGACAAAAAGACAGAGAGATACAGAGAGAGGCAGAGACAGAGAGAGACACAGATACAGAGAGAAGGTGTGTATGCACATGTGTGTGTGTGTGTGATGTGAAATATGGCTGGAGAGGAGACAGAGGGAGGAAGACAGAGAGACAGAGAAAGACACACACACACACACACATACACACACACACACACACACAAACACACAGAGATAGAGTCAGAGACAGAGACACAGAAAGACAATACAGAGAATCAAGAGTAAATAGAAAGAAAATAGAATAGAGAAAGGAAACCCACAGACAGACAGAGAGAGCACACAGAAAGCCTGGATGGCACTCCTGAGGACTAGGGGGAAGCTACAAGGGTACCAGGAACCCATTCCCTGTGCCAGGAAGTCTCCATGTGTACCCTAGTGCCTGGCACTCTGTCAGCACTTGCTAAACATTAATCATCATTACTAAAGAAGAACCAAATCCTCCAAGTTCTCCCTGCCCCTGGTTGGGATGAAGGCTTTACCCAACATCTCCCCCCCACACACACACACACACCACACAAAACCATTACAGCTGTTAATGCTCTGAGATTATTCCAGTTATCAGCACCTTTTCCCTTCCCTGAATGTAAACACTCTTAGGCACTGTCCTCCCTTCAACAAGAAGTCCTGGAATCTCTCAAAAGTCCCAGTTGGGAGTAGCAGGGCACCCCCACAACACCTCCATCACTGTAAAGGAACACACATGGTGTGTTCTCTCCAGTACCGAAAAGTCAGGGCTCAGAGAGCAGGTTTTGAATGTTGGCGATGTCTCTGAAAGGAAGAAGGCAGGACTGACTTTTTTTTTTTTTTTTAAATCATAAAGGCAAAAGATCAGTGAATAAAGTCTGAAAAAAGAGAAGGGCTCTATACAGCTGCACACCTTGAAATCAGATTCCACAAAAGAGCCTGTGAGGGAAAGTCATGGGGGCTTCTCTGGGTTGAGAGGTGAGTAGCTGCAGGATCAGAAGTTGGGGGGGGGACACTGTCAGCTGCTATGATTTTATTGGGGGGGGGATATCTACTGCTTTCCCTTGCTACAAGGAAGTCTGCTGGGGAACGGGAGTTTAGGAAATGTCTGGTATAAAAAAGAACCCTGATAAAGCCACAAAAAAGGAGAAGTCTGGCTGATGGAACATCAGTTCATAGAATCACAGAATTTTCAAGCTGGAACAGACCTTAGAAATCATTTACTTCAAATCCCTAGTTTTATAGGAATGAGGAGGTAAGGCTTAGAGAGGTGAGATTTGTCCAAGAGATTAAAGGTCTTGATCAGGTCACACCAGAATGGGCCAGTGGTAAAACCAGCCTGGACTACACCCCAGGTCCAGAGCAATTTTCACTAGAAAATTACACTACAGATGCTTAACATAATGCCTGGCACATTGTTCAGTCGTCGGACTCTTCATGATCCCAGTTGGGGTTTTCTTGGCAAAGATACTGGAGTGGTTTGCAATTTTCTTCTCAGCTCATTTAACAGATGAGGAAACCAAGGCAGGTGGGGTTAAGTAACTTGCTTAGGGAGCATGCAGCCATTAAGTATTTGATGTTAGATTTGAACTAATTTTTTCCTGATTCCAGGCCCCCAATTCTATTCACTTCATGACTCAACTGCCCTGCCTAGCACATAGAAGGCACTACATAAATACTATATATTAATATACTATAATATGCTGTAATAAACTATATATATATTACATATAAATGAATTTCCTTCCTGCTTCCCCTGTAAAATCACAGTATCTCAACATTGAAAGAAACCTCTGGGACCATCTAGACCTCTACATACTCCTAAAAGAATACTTATTATTGATATATCAAACAGATGATCATTTTGCCTTTTCTTAAAGACTTCCAGTGAAGGAGAGCTTGTTGCTAACCTGCAGCCTGACTCACAGCTAAGTGGCACAGTGGATGGCGTGGGAGGCCTGGATATCCTCTTTTGAATCTACTTCTTCCAACTTCTATTGTCATTAGCAGAGCAGGCACCCCAAGGGCAGTTGATGACTTCTCAAGATTCTAAAAGATAAAGTAACCCTGAAGGACTAGAGTTTTCCAATACTATAGCTCATGAGCCCCCAGTGGCACGATCTTTAATACTTATCAGACAGGCTTAATTAGCTTTTTATTTTTCAAAATACATGTTTTCAGCATTCACCCTAGCAATACCTTATGATCCAAATTTTTCTCCCTCCTCCACACTTCCCCTCCTCTAGACAGCAAGTAATCCAAATAGGTTAAATATATGCAATTTTTCTAAACCTATTTCCACTTAATTAACTTTTAAAGGAGTATTTAATAAATATAGTAAGGACAGTGTTAAAACACACTCACATACGCAAAAAGGAAGGCACACTCTTACCTTTATACACAAAACATTCCTGGGGAAAGTGGGCAGAGTACATGGTAGTGAGTTACATATGTGGCCAAAAGATTCTGGCCAGCAAATGTGGCGCTCAGAACCTGGTCTCTGGGAGTCATTTTCTCCTTTCCTCAATTCCTCATGAAGTTCCACTCAGGTATAGCTCTCTAATGTGCTCCAAGCATCAGTGCCTTTCTAGAGTCCATAGCCTGTACTTCTTTCTGCCTCAAGGATGGTCAATTCTGAAAACTGTCACCACCCTAGGCTATCTTTCTACGTCCTTTATCATCAGCTTCTACTGATCAGCAACCACTGCTCTTGCCTTTGATCAGCAAGAAGACCTCAGATGATTCTTCGCAACTCCTTTGGAAATGGCATTTCTCCCTCTCATTCTCTCCCCCCAAACTGTTTTTACTAAGGTGCTTGGCTGAAGGTCCTCCATCACTAGACTGGCTTGTCACCCACGTCAAAACTGAGCAAAACTGCTGTCCATGGCCGCTGAAGTGTGTCATTTTTTAGTTAATCCCCAAATGTTTTCCCCGTAGCATAATCAGCTTTCATCAGGTGATTCAAAATCCCTTTGATTTTTTTTCAACCTGATGCAGGATTTATTTGAATCCTAGTTTACTTCTGGTGCTTCAATCAAAAGGTCTGGGCCAGTGGTCCTCAAACTTTTTAAAGAGGGGGCCAGTTCACTGTCCCTCAGACTGTGGAGGGCCAGACTATAGTAAAAACAAAAACTCACACTCTGTCTCCACCCCTCAGCCCATTTGCAGGCCACATCTGCCTCGGGCCGTACTTTGAGAACAGCTGGTCTGGGCCTTCCATGATTATATTAAGGGGAAGAAAGGCAGAAGAGGAGGAAAGAGGATTCACTGCTATATCTCAAAAAGGAAGCTTTTCATTTGATATTATCTGAGAAGTCATCAAGGCTAGTCATTTCATTTGAGGATTGAAAATACCCCAGGAGGTTAATTCATTTGACCAAGGCCACACAAAGAGTGACAGAACCAGGATCTGAACCTGGTCCTTTTACTCCAATTCAAGTGTTTCTTCCACTATTATCTCTAGATAAGGAAACTGAGTCTCAAAGGGGTTAAAGGTCTTGTCCTGGTGCCCCATGGGACTCCAAATTCAGGGCTTCTTTCTGACACACTAATGCTGTCACACAAAGTCAGGGAACATTGCTGCACAGAACAATACTGCTTTCCATTTTCAAAGCCCTCAACAGGAATTTAACCTGTTTTTCTCATTTTAACCTAAGACTTCATTTTGAGTAACTTGAGTTTCTGATGCTAAGCCCATTTACTTCCTTCTACCATTGAGTATTTGATGATGTTTCTGACAGAATGAAGACCTCAATGAGAAGGGTCACAAGATCGACAGGCACGGGAAACAGGACTGAGGTTTTCCTGATTTCAGTAGATTGTGAGCTTCTTTAGGACAGGGATTGTCTTCTGTTTCTTTTTTATCCCCAGTCCTCAGTGTAGCACTTGACACATAGTAGGTGTTTATTAAATGCTTACTGACCAAGTGACTCCAATAGACTAGGAACCTCACTATCCTTCCTGTGCATCCCTGGCCCATGGCCTTCCTGAAGCTCTCCACAAAGGTCCATCCTGGTTTCTCTGGACATCAGGAAGGTCCCTATGGATCCTGCTGACTGCCCACAATCTAGCTCACACTCCCCTACTAGAAGCAGTCCATTTTCTTTTCTCATTATTTCTCTGATGAATTCTTTTGCTCCATTTGTATTAAGGGTTACTCTCAACAATGGCCATAATCAGAATCAAATGACTTATTTTTATTTGCTTCCCACCGCACAGAGCAGGAGGGATTCCTTTTCTATCTCCTGCTACCTCTAAGATGGAACACCAATCATATTTTCCTCAGTAAGAGGCGAAAATTTTAGCTGGGGAGCAATAAAACTAAAAACATCAAGTCAAGGACAGCAGGGGAAAAAACAAAACACTGAATACTTCTCAGGGATCAGCCTGCATGGCGCAACATGCCATTGCAAGACAAAAAGACTGAGGCAAATCACTGCAGACATAAGATTTCATCTCCAAGTGGATGGTGAACCCTGTGTCAACCAGATGGATGATGTAAGACCAACAGATGCAATAAATGATCTCTCTGGCTTCATCTAATTCCAGACTTTGGAAAGACCTTTGGAAGTCCACCGGCTTGAAATCTTGAAAGAATGAAAGGGAGAGAGACCTGGAGGAAGGTTCAAAGACTTACAACTGATATCAAGAACAAAGGAGGGTGACATCTGTCAAAAGCAAGGAACTATTTCTTAGCACTCTGACACTGACCAATGACCTGGTTTTGAAATAGCTTTTAAAAGCAGGCAATGCTTCTAGTTTAAAGCATTAGTTTTTCCGAAATGAGTGAGAGTTAAGTTGGGTTGGCTATCTGCCTATTTTAACCTCTCTCTTTCCTTCTCTGCCTCCACGTCTCTTTCTTTCTGTCTCTGTCATTCAGTCTCTTTGTCTCTCCCTCAAAGGGATGTTTACGGAGAAAATATCACTATCCCTCCACTCCGGGGCTTGGTGATAAACACACTTAAATAGAATGTCTTCCATTAACCCTTTTTATTCTGGAAATGAGCTTTAGTTAATCCTTTAACTCTAGAAAAAATAATTTACATTTCAAAGACTGACAGAATTTCATAACCCTCCTAGTCCAAGTTTTTTACAGTTGAAGAAACTGAATTTCAAGAGGTGGTGACTTCCAGCATTCAGCATTGCCTACACAATGGAGCAAAAAATGAATATGCAATCAGGAACAAGTACCTTTCAGACTCAGTGGTGAGAACCCAGGACTGGAGTCCAGCAACCTGGATTTAATTCCAACATTTCTACTTACAAGTATAACTTTGGGTAAGTCAAAGAACCTCTCTGAATCTCAATTTCCTCATAAGCAAAAAAGACAGGATGGCCCTGGATGAACATCCCCCCTACCCCCAGGTCTCTACAAGCTCAAAATCTGTGATCCACAGTTTGACATTAGCTAAGCCTCTTTGAATCTTTCCTCATTTGTCAAATGGAGATAATGACTATATTTCTTATCTTGCAGGGTGGTCATGAGACCTAAAGGAATAGTGAGTCCCAATTAAAATACACAGAAAATACAATTATCCCCTCCCCCACCTAGGGAAGGTAGAACAACCATTCTTTCTAAATTAGCATATACATTAAAAAAACAGAGTTTCAAATGTTACAAATTGTTTTTACTTGCAATTGAAGAAAAAATAAAATATTATTTTAAAAAATCATCTCATGTGATCCTCACGAGAGCCAAAAGAGGTAAATATTATGAAAAAGAAAAAGAAGGAAAAAACCTAAGCTTAGAATTAAAGGTGTATACCTTTAAGGACACTCCATTTTAAGCAGGCTTATAGAGTCTAGCCAAGAGATTAAAATGCTAGTAATCCCACTTCCCAGTTTATGGATAGATTATACTTCAAGCATTATAAAGTTATTAAGGATTTCCACTTACTTGACAATCGGGCTTCCCCTTGAATTCTGAGACTATGAATTTCAGTTAATTATCCTAAAAATCTAAAACCCAGAATGTTAATTCCTTGGAACTTGGGGTAGGATTCTTTGAACAACAAGCTGCTTAACAATATTATCGTTAATACTTAATAGGAATTCCATAGCATGTTAGACGGCAACTGCCTAACCCACCACTCACTCCACAATAGCTTTCTGATTTAATTATTCCAATTTAAAATTCACACTCTTCCTGATCTTGGCAGTGGGGTCCTTCCATCTTCTTCCCAGATCTTATTTCAGTCACTGCCTGAATGAAAGTGAGGGAGAAAAGAGGGAGGGGTAGTATCAACTCTCAATCTGACCTTCCCTCTTTAAAGCCAGATAACCCCATTTCTTTTTTCCTTTGGGGAGATCTGCAATCCTAGGAGATAATAGGCAAAATTTAAAAGCCTCTTCAAAAAAAAAAAAAAAAAACATTTACATAAATTCATTTGCAGAGTCAGATCAAAAGAAGGCACACGATTACTCAGAAGCTCCTTCCCCTTTTGCCCCCCCCCTTTCTTTTTAACTGAAGTAGAAGAATTAATTACTGACCAGAATGAAACTCCAGGAAACATTTTTCACCACCTACCAACCCTAACCAGACTGATCAGAACCCAGGAATCTCGTTACGTGCTTCTAAACAGCTGACTTTCCCATCGGGGTACTTGCAACCTTGAAAACTTTACAAAGAGGTAAAAGTGTCAGTTGCTTATCGGATAGGAAAGATGGGCTCAGATCTTGCTTCCCTCTGCAGACCAGCCCCCTCCTCCTCCCCCTCCCCCCCTTTTCCAGACACAGAGGGACCCATACAACCAGCTATTCATCCTCTTTCTCAACAAAGAAAAAGCAGCAGCAAAAGTTGTCAACAGCTACAAGGCAGGCTCCTTCGCCTTCTTTGCAAACTTTCCAAGAGATTAGTACCGAAATTTGCCTCCTCCAAACTCTCGGCTTCCAGCTGAGCCCTTTTCAATTCGTCTCATCCTCCCCTCCCAACCCCCACCTTCGGAGCTGCATTTGATTTAAAAAAAAAAAATCCTGGCACCCCACCCCCCCACCCCCCCGGGAAACGGAGGTCACGGGCTGCACCGCAGACAATTTTTAGGACAAACAACTTTTCTAGAACTGGGCAAAAGACAAGCTTCCCCTCCCCCCGAGCTCCGCACCCGCCCCTCTCCCGCCTGCATTATTCAGTGCCTCCAGCAAACCCCCGGTGAACCCGGACAAAGTGCCAGCTCGGGCAGCCACATGGGCGAGGGATGCTCCGGGGCAAACTGCCGGCATCTACCTCCCCGACTGCCGCGACAGCCCGGGTTACCGCGGCCGGCCAAGGGCTTTCCCGAGAGCCGCGGGAACTCTGCCCCCGGGACCCCGGCAACTTTGTTTTAAAAAACCAAGGCAGTAAGAAAAGACGGGCAGCCCCAAAGTGAGTCCCGAGATTTCCGGGCGGTCAGACTAACCTCGGCGAGTCCGGCACGGGACGGAGCCGAATCCGGCGGCTGGACTCGCCGGGAGCCCGCGGAACAATAGCCGGAGCCCGCAGTGCAGGGGGGAGCCGCGCTCGTTCGCCCGCTCTCACACACAGGCAGCCGGCCTCTCTCCGGACGCCCGCCGGGGACCCCGCGCACTCCCCGTCCTTCCCTCCCCGACTTTCGGTTCAGGAGCGCGGACTCTTCACCTCCCCGCCGGCGGGGGCTCGGGGCAGCTGGAGGAAGCCGAATCCCGAGGGCTCCTGAGGCGGGGTCCTCTCATCCTCCGCTGCGGAGGAGCCCGGGGCCAGCGGAGGAGCCCGGGGCCAGCGGCTCCCGCAGCGCGTCCTCCCCAGCCCGGCTCGGGGCAGCGCTCGCCCGGACTTCCCAGGACAGCGGAGGCGCGGCTCTGCGAGAGCTCTGCCGAGCTCCGACTGTCACGGGCGGGCGCTCCCGAGCCGCTTCCCGGCCCCACCCCTGGGGAGGCTGCTGAGGCGCGCGCCTCCGGGACCCTCCCTCTCCCGCACCCCTCAACATTTACATTTCGTGACCTCGCCTCGCCCTTTGCGTCTCGGATTGGAGAACGGGGGCCCTCGCGTGGAGCGGCAGCTTCCCGAGCTTCCCCGCTGCGGGGGGCGGCTCCCCAAACGGATCGGTCTGCCTGCCCACCTGCCTACCTGTCCCGGCTCTCCCCACTCCAGCTACCCGCACTTCCCAGACTCTCCAACGAAGAAGTCTTCTCCAGCCTGCAGGCTGCGTCATTTTAATGGCCAAGCGTGTCCTAGAGAATGGGGAAAATGCACACACACACACACACACACACACACACACACACACCCGGCTTTTCTGCTGAGGTGGGGGACCACGGATGTGGAATATTACACATCTGCCTTATGTACTTAGTGGACAGGTTGTAGTGAACTGATTCAACACCCCCACCTCACTCCACCCTCAGCCCTTTTTAATCTTATTTATTTACTTTTTTGGTTTTTTTAGAAATGGCTTTCTTAAGTAAAGGGGAAAGGGGGGATGATGTAAACAAAAAAACAACAAAAAATCCAGAGCCTAACAGAGGCCCTGGAACATGTTAGATCTTTAATAAAGCTTTTCATTTATTCGTTCAACAAAAAAATGAAAAACTAAAGCATATTAAGCCTAATAAAAACAGGCCCAGATAAACAAAAATGACCAAACTGTGGAAAGCCTAGACCATGGCAACAGAAAACAAATGAACCACTGATCCATCAATAACCAGTCCATTTCTCACTCCAGCTTGGACACATATCCTTCGTTGTTTAATGAATCTAAGTCAATTTGGGGAAAAATCTTTGCTATCTTGACCTCTATTTGTTGTGGCAAAAAGAGGGGAGACCCTGAGAACAGATATGGTGGGGGCTCTGAGATCTACAAGTTTCTAAGGAAGGCTTACTCAGCTAGCTCCCTTTATCATCCCTGAGAGAAAGTTCACCCACAGTTTCTATCTGTGGAGGCAGAGCACCCTGGAGTCCAAAAGAACACTGGCACTGTAATCAGGCTTTCCCCAAGCTCTATACTAGCTGTGTCATCTTGGGTAAATCATTTAAATCCTCCTGGGTCTCAGGCTCCTCATCGATGAATGAGGGTACTGAATGTTGTTCCAGTCCTGTCAAACTCTTCATGACCTCATTTGCAGTTTTCTTGATAAAGATACCAGAGTAGTTGGCCATTTCCTTCACCAGTTCATTTTACAAATGAGGAAACTGAGGCAAACTGGATGAAGTGACTTACCCAGGGTCACACAGCCAGTAAGCCGGAGGCTGAATTTGAATTCAGGAAGATGAGTCTTCCTGACTCTGACTTCCCCACTCCTTCCACTGTGCCATCTAGCTGCCCAGTCAGGCTAATAATTTCCACTTATGACACTTTTTTGCCCCAAACATTTTTACATGATCCCAAGTCTATAGGAATATAAAATAGATATATAAAGCAAACATTTACTAATAATAAATCATAATTTCATGACTCCCCTCATTCAGTTACAAGACCCCATATGGGTTGTGAACCACAGTTGAAGCTGATAAAGATCAGCATTCATCTAGCTCAACTCTCATTTTATAGTGGAGGAAACTTAATTAAGGTCACACAAGTGACAGAGTTGGAATTTCACATATTTTGTAGTTCTAAATTCATCACTTTTCTCACTGTATCAAACCAATTCTAAATAAATGATTCTTTCACTTCTGAATATGTGATTATGTGATCTCTTCTTTTCTTCTCTCTCTGTATGTATGTGTGTATATATATATATACACATATATATATATGTGTGTGTATATATATATATATTATTTCTCTATATATGTGTTCTCTCTGTGTGTATATATATTCTTTCTCTATATAGTCTTTCTATACTTTTTTATAGATTCTTTTCTGTATACATATTCTTTCTTATATATATATATATATTCTCTCTCTCTTTTTTTTTTGCTGAGGCAATTGGGGTTAAGTGACTTGCCCAGGGTCACACAGCTAGGAAGTGTTAAGTGACTGAGACCAGATTTGAACTCCGGTGCTCCTGAATTCAGGGCTGGTGCTCTATCCACTGCACCACTTAACTGCCCCTAATTACTAAATCTTTTTTTTTTTTTTTTGAGGCATTAATTGGGGTTAAGTGACTTGCCCTGGTTCACACAGTAAGTCTCAAGTGTTTGAGGCTAGATTTGAATTCAGATCCTCCTGACTTCAGGGCTAGTGCTTTATTCTCACACACACACACACACAGGACTCTTGATCTCCAACTATGATAAACTTAGCTCTTCTCAGCAATATATTGATCCAAGACAATTCCAATAGACTTGGGATGGAAAATGCCATTTGCATCCAGAGAGAACTATGGAAACCAAATGCTGATCAAAGCATACTAATTTTTTTTACCTTTTTTATTTCTTGTGGTTTTTCCTTTTGTTCTGATTTTTCTTTCACAGCATGACTAATGTGGAAACATGTTTAAAATGATTGGACATGTATAATTTATATCAGATTGCTTGCTATTTTGGGAAGCAAGAAGGGCAGAGAGGAAGGAAAAAAAATTTGGAACTCAAAATCTTATAAAAATGAATGTTGAAAACTCTACATGTAATTGGGAAATAAATAAACTGTTAAGAAAAAAATAGGAATTCCTGAGCTAGTTCAATGCCCTCATTTTACAAATGGAGAAGCTCAGGTCCAGAGATATTGTGACTTGCAACTGAGGCAAACAACTACTCTCTTTCTAAGGGAAGTACCTCTTTATAAGGTACCTTTGAAGGTCAATAACTTTTATTAATTGCCTCAGGGTACATCATCCCAGTTGTTATCCCAAATGTGGGATAGAATGATAAAAATGTAATGGGACCCATTAGTATCTATAAACTTAAGTGCCCCATACATGTATTTAAGTTTTTGCTGAGTGGATTTTTAGCTTTCTTGCCAGTGTACTTTGGAGGAAAGTAATAATGATAATGAAAAGAACAAGGGGAAAAAAGCCAAATCCAGAAGTACTTAGATCACTAAACCAAACTTATAGGGAAGCTTAATAAATGTCATTCAAGATTCATTGACTGAAATTTTAAAGTAATGAATTGCTAACTTTTCTCTTTCTAAACTGAGGGCAGAATTAGAGGAAATTGACAGGAAGGATTTAGCTTGGACACTAAGAGTTGTGAAATCCCAAACTCATTTCCATGGTTCATGAATCACAGATGGCTTTAGTGGAGCCATGCTGGGATGCAGAAGTTTGGATAGGAAGACCTCAAAGTCCATTCTCGCCCTTTGATTCTATCGTTAATCAACGGTTGACAAAAAATGGAGCTTTACATGTCAGTGTATGGAAACCTCATTGGCCTCTGTGAAGCCTATCAAGCAACAAGCATTTATTAGGCACCTACTAAATTCTAGCCCATATGAATATCAAATACTCAAAAGACCTGTGCAAATCTCAATCCATCAGTGCCAACCTATCCCATTTCACTCATTTATGGCCTCCCATCGATGGATAAGGAGTCTACCCAAAGTACTGGAGGTCTTCCCTAATTTCTTTTGACATCAGGAGGTCACAATTTATCTTCAAATTTCAACACATGAAAAGTTTAATTTCTCTTTCTCTCATCCAGTTCCTTAATGACATCTTTTCCTTCTTCAAAGTTCCTTCTTGTGGATATCTTCAACATAAAGAAGATCCAATTCACTTCCAGTTGATCAATGATGGACAGAAACAACTACACCCAGAGAAGGAACACTGGGAAGTGAATGTAAATTGTTAGCACTACTGTCTGTCTACCCAGGCTACTTATACCTTTGGAATCCAATACTTAATGTGCAACAAGAAAATTGGATTTACACACATATAATATATCTAGGTTATACTGTAACACATGTAAAATGTATGGGATTGTCTGTCATCTAGGGGAGGGAGTGGAGGGAGGGAGGGGAAAATTTGGAAAAATGAATACAAGGGATAATGTTATAAAAAAAATTACTCATGCATATATACTGTCAAAAAATTATAATTATAAAATTAATAAAAAAAAAACAAAGTTCCTTCTTAGTTATATATTTTTCTTGCTCCGCCTTCCACCATGCTCTTCTTCCATTGATAAACAGTTTCTTTGGAGATTGCCATGTCCTAATTCCTCAGAGCCACACCAAGTAGGGATACTAGAACAATAAAAACAAGAACAAACAGTTCCTGCCCCACGTGTCTGGATAGTCTAAGACGCCCACATAGTTGCTAAACAACCTGTATAGTACTTCAAGACTGCTTGTTCTAGAAAGAAAGAGTTCCTAAAGACTGCAGTCCAAAAAAAGGATGAATGAAAATAATTTCCATTTCTATAGCACCTCAAAGTTTCTTTACAACTCTCTGATTTGAATACTATCAATCACTCCCATTTTATGTATAAGAAAACTGAGGCGCAGAGAGGTGGGGTAACTTGCTCTTGAGTAAACAGCTATTGAGTCTTGGATTTGAGGCGATGGACTCCAAGGGATCATACAGTCTTGTCTATCCCAGGGTCTCCTACTAAGAGTTACTAAGCCAAAGGACAGGAATAGAAAAGTCTAATTTAGTAATTTTGGTATGTTTGACTCAAATGGAACCCTTGGAGTATTCAATAATAATAATCACAGTAAGAGCCCATACATAGCCTTGAAAATAAACAAGCAGGAGGATTCTCTCAGTTCTCCCTATGGCACATAGGGAGTCATTCTATAATCAAGGCACCTAAGCTCTCTGTGGTTTAATTTTCGCTCTTGTAAAACAATAATAATGCTCCTTTCTTCTTCCCTCCCTTCCTCCCTCCTCCCCACTAACTTAACTAGTCATCAAATAATCACAAAATTTCAATGTTGGAAGAGACGCCAGAGGCCATGGAGTCCAACCCTACCTGGTAAGTGTTGGTTCAGGCTTTTCTTCAGAATCTCCCAAGAGGGGAAACCCACTGCTTCCTGAGACAGTCCATTCCATTTTTGGATATCCAAATTATTAAGTTTTTTCTCCTTATATTACTTCTAAATCTGCTTTTTTGTGACTTCTATCTAATTTCTAATTCCCCAGGGCCTTTAGAGTCAAGCAGAATAAGGTTTAACCTTTTTTTTTTTTTTCCACATGACATTTCTTCAAATATTTAAAGACAATTATCATGTCTGGCTAAGTCAAATTTGGAAAAGAGTTGAGAAACACCAAGATTCAGAGAAGCTTAACCTACAGCTTATTTCTCAACCTTTTCCCAATCCTGGGCACACTTGTAAATTTCAGTATTGACTATCACACAAACAAAAGGAAAAAAATTGGGGCCCCAAAGTAAAAAAAGCTGAATTTAATCTTCAGTCCTGCCATTTTCAGTTAGTTAGTTTCCATCCTCATGCCTCAGTTTTCTCATGTATAAAATAAAAATAATCATAACTTCACAATCATTGAGTAGCTATCAGGCAATAACTGTGTCCATAACATTCTTTAGAAGAGTATAACTAAAATTATGTAAAGGTCCATAATTAGCATTATTATAGTACAAAGGGACAAGAATTGGCTGAGGGCTCTGAACAGAAGACGTTTCATTCTATATAATAAATAAAAGGGAAAAAAGAAAAGAGAGCAAGAAAAAGGGGTCTCCATAGCTAATGAAGGCCAGGGGGACAGTTCATCATAGGATATCTATCTACCTTTGTTGGGGCTATTTCTGACTGAGGTGGTAGTGGAGGACCTCAAACTATGGGTAAAAGCTAATTTATTCCTCCAGGGGGAAAGAAAATAACTATTTGTCATTGAGGGCCTTAGTAGGGGTAAGGCAGAAAAGCACTATGGCTTAAATCTTTATGACTCCTAAAATCAAATTCCACTTATAATACTTATTAGCTGTGTGACCAAGAACAAGTCATTAAACCTCTCTGTGCCTTGAGAAACGTTTCAAATCTCTACAAACGTATAAATAGGTTGTAATTTGAGCTGGTGGAAACAATTCCCACATGGAGTATACCAAAGAAGTCCTCAAAGTTGAATTGATTTGACATATATATATATATATATATATATATATATATATATATATATATATATATACATACATACATAGTAAGAGAGAGAGAAGTTATTTCACAACCCCTTATGTGCCTCACAAGAGATAAATACCACCATGAGCCATGTGCTAACCATTTATCCATCTCTGTCATCTCCTTTTTTGAGATGCCAGGATTGGGTATCACTTTGCCACTAACACCTTAGTGTGAATTAGTTGGAGGAGATATTTTTCAGCAGAGAAGTACAGAATGTACTCAACGATGTGGATCTGATAAATATTGGAAGATATGTGGGAAAACTGGGATACTAATGCCCTGTTGGTAGAGTTGTGAACTGATCCTACCATTCTGGAAAGCATCATTTCAGCAATATTACTACTAGGCCTGTACCCCAAAAAGATTTTAAAAAACAAGGAAAAAGGACCTATTTGTTCAAAATTATTTATGAGAGCTCTTTTTGGAGTGGCAAAGAACTGAAATTGAGATGTCTAACAATTGAGGCATGTTTAACAAGTTATAGAATATAAATGTAATGGAATATTATGGTGCTATAAGAAACGATAAGCAGGATGATTTCAGAAAAAACTGGAAAGATGCAGAGGGAAGTAAACAGAACCAGGAAAACATGACATATAGTAACAGCAACATTGTGTGATGATTACGTATGAATAACTTAACTCATCACAGCTAATAACTTAATTAACTTTACTATTTTCAGCAGCAGATAATTTCAAAGGACTCATGATGAGAAATGCTATCCACATTCAAAGAAAGAACTGATAGAATCTAAATGCAGATCAAAGCATACCAATTTTCCTTTCCTTTATTTTTTGTGTGGGTTTTTTTTTTCCCTTTTGGTCTGTTTCCTCTTTCACAATATGACTAAAATGGAAATGTTTTATAAGATTACACATCTATAACTTATATCAAGTTGCTTGCCATCTTAGAAAACTCAATCTTTTTTCATTTTTTTCAAAAAGATTTTATTTTCAAAATATATGCATGGATAATTTTTCAATATTGACCCTTGTATAGCCTTGTGTGTCAGATTTTCCCCTCCTTCTCCCCACTCCCTCCCCTAGATGGCAAGCAATCCATGTTATACATGTTTAAATATATATTAAATCCCATATGTGTAAACATATTTATACAATTCTCTTGTTGCACAAGAAAAATCAGATCAAATAGGAAAAAAAAATGAATAATAAACAAAATGTAAGTGAATAACATCAAAAAGAGTGAGAATGTTATGTTGTGATCCACACTCAGTCCCCACAGTTCTCTATCTGGATGTAGATGGCTCTCTTCATGACAAGATCATTGGAACTGGCCTGAATAGCTCATTGTTGGAAAGAGTCACATTCATCAGAATTGATCGTTGTATAATATTGATGTTGCTGAGTACAATGATCTCTTGAGAACTCTAAATTTTTTAAAAATAAAATTTAAAAATTCATATAATTAGGAAAAAATAAAGTATTATTTAAAAATGTGGATCTAGGAACAGATGAGACATAGAAATTGATGGGTGGGAAGAATGACATAAGTGAACAGAGCCTCTAAAGATGAATTTCCTTAGAATTTTGTCAGGGGCCAACTATATTCAAAATATCCCAGTTTGTCTTAGCTTTATGGATAAGCAGTCCTTATTTCAATACCTCAGAAGAAAATTACTGAAAAGCTACAAAGCTAGAGAACTAATATTCCCAGTAGGGGGAAAAGATTTTAACAAAGTAGAATTCCTCACTCTCGCTATTGTTATGGGGAGGATGGGGAAAGTGACAGTCCTAGATTTAGGAGCAAAGTGGATTCACTGCCAAATATGGCCTCCATCCTTCCCAGGTCAAATCTGCATGCAGAGTCCAGTTTCAGGTTTCTCTGCTCATTTCCTGTGCTATTTCTGTGGTACTTATCTCAGTCCCACCGATTTATTTTACAAAATAGGACACAGTCCAGTCTACAAGGGGCAGGTGAAATCATGTGCAGACAGGTGGTTACAAGTTGGCACAGGTGGGTACAAAATGAAACCTGATTCATTCTTTTCACAGTAGGCCTTCTTCCCTGCTTTGGCCCGACTCCATTGGTTTTGATAACCCAGAGTGAGGGGACTGGGCTAGAAAAGTGAACTCTGTGCTAGATAATTAAAGGACAGATTTTAGCATCATCTTGATTTGAAGTTAGAGGACCTGAGTCCAAATCCTGGTTTGGTTACTAACTGTGTGACCTTGGGCAAGTAACTTAAGCTTTCTGGGCATTTATTCCTCCTCTATAAATAAGGAGGTGAGACTCTGAGGTTCCTTCTGGGAATTGAAATAAGGGATTGAAAAAAGGACTGCCCATCCAGAAAGCTAAGACAAACTGGGATATTTTGAATATGGTTGGCCCCTGGAAAAATTGTGAGGAAATTCATCTTTAGAGTCCCTGCTTACTTATGTCATTCTCCCCACTCCTCAATTTCTATGTCTCATCTGTCCCCTAGATCCACATTTTTAAATCTATGACCTTTGAACTTGTGGGGAGAAAATGTATTGATTGAATTTGGAGTTGGAGAGCTTTGGTGTTCAGATCTTCCTGCTGTGTGGATAACTTACTTAATCTTTCTGGGCCTTGGTTTCCTCACTTATAAAATGAAAGAATTAAACAAAATTATTTCTAAGGAACTTTCCAGCCTCATACCCTTCCCACATAAGGAGCCAATTGTAGGAACCACTCTCAACATTTGGTATTTTCCCTAGAACACTTCCCCAGATGCATTATGGAGACTGCTAAGACCATGGAGGAAATGCTGATTAGTTTCTATTTCCCAGATAAAGTCTTTCAGGTCAGAGCCAGCTACAGCTAGTATTGTACCCCAGAATTACAAGGTAGAAGAGATCTCAAGGATTCCCTATTGTAATGGAAAGCACATTGGATTTAGAATCTGGAGAAATCTAAGGTTAACTTCTTGCTTCTGATACTCATTAGCCATTTGCTCCTGAGTCCTGAGTTATAGTCATAACTGTATCTGGTTACTGGACCCAGATGGCTCCAGAGGAAACAGTGAGGCTGGTGACCTTGCCCAGCCCTCCCCTACTTCAATCCAATCCACTCACATGTCATGGCAGCTCCTCCCTGATGTCATGGTCCACTTTGAGGAGGAAGGACAAACAACAACCTCTGTGAGTAGAGGCCACTGGGGACCCAACTGAAACTAGTCAGCTGAGCAACATAATTCTTTTTTTTCCTTTCTCTTTTTCTTTCTTTCCTTCTGTCTCTCTGTCTGGCTGGCTCTTTCTTCCCTACTCCCCCTTCCTTCTGTCCTTATAAAGTATCTTATCTGCAGGTGTTCTACCCAAAGGAATATACTTTTTTTTTTTTAAACTGAAACATAAGGATGGTGTCTTCCTCAAATCATTAGCTCTGGTTGATTGGTCACCAATAGGTCCCAGACCAAGCTCCAATTGGTCATTGTTTGGGCCCTGATCAACTCAATAGCAATAATTTCTGTTTTGGCCAGAAACTCTGAGGATCTTCCCCTCCCAGATTGGATTTTTATATTTGGAATAGGTAAAAGAGATCATTCTTTGTTTCAATTTTGAACTAGTCTTAATCACTGAATGGACATTGCATTGGTCAAATTGAGACCCATTAAAGACCTTAGATTAAAAAGGCCAAGGTCTCTCATTACATCCCAAGCCATTTCCAGTCATCCTAATATGTATCTGGCCAGAAATCCATATGGCTCTGGAGGGGAAAGTGAGGCAGGAGACCTTGCCCAATACTTAATACTTAAGAAGTACTTAATAAATAGTCGTTAACTTGATTGGACTTCTGGTTAATGAAGCACTTTACACACATTAACTGGTTTGAACTCTGTGACATCCTTATGAATTAGGGACTATTTTTTAATCCTTAAGAAATTGATGCTCAGAGAAATAAAGTGACTAGAGTCAGCTAGCAAATAAAATCAGAACCAGAGCTGACCCCATGTTTGACTACCTGTCCAGCACTCTAGTGGACAATTATTTAGAAGCGACTTTTTCTCAAGGTGGTTTCTGAGTGAATAAGGGTTAGAAAACTATGTTGGGATTGTCCCAAGATGCCTCATCTTCAAGCTAATCATATTTGTGGAGTGCAAATGTACTCAGGCTCATTCCTTCTTCCCAGAAGCCAGGGAGGAAAAAAAAAAAAAAAGCATAATAAATGGTTCCCAATTGGTGGTTCTGGCTATGTTTAAAACATCAAGGCAGATGGGAAGAAGAAAAGTCCTCAGTTGAATTCCTGCTCATCAGAAGAAGTCAGGGATTCTTTATGTTAATAGTTTTCTTGAATGTCATTTGGAAATAACAGAGAATCCATATCTTCCTTCAACTTTAAAGCCCATGAGTGACATTTAGGTAAAATACTTAAATGTGGTTTCAAGCACATTCTTTGTTTCCAGCACAATTGGAAGCTTATTTTAGCTTTCAACAGATGCATATGGGGTCAGTCATTCAGTCAATAAGTATTTAGTGTGTGCTGGGAATACAAAAAAATGGAGCAAAACATTGACTCTGCCCTTATGGGCTCACATTGGAATGGTGGAGATAACATGAAAATAACAACTTATATACAAGATTAGAATTAAGATCCCCACATACTAACCTATTGTGTTTCTAGTTAAAGCTCTTGGTCCTCCAAGTAAGCAGTCTCTTTGTCAGGAAGCAGGAAGAATCTATACCTGTCATTTTTTCCCCTGTGACGTTATGGAGGAGATGGGGAGTATTTTTCTTTTCTTTGATTAAGCTGTCTTTTATGATTCATCCCCAGAGAGACTAAAAATATATACTCCCTCCTACTACTTCCCTTCCCCCCTCACAGGTCCATAACTCCCTCCCTTTCCCCATTTTTTGTTCCTACTCCCCCTTCAGATGAAGGGAGGAGGCAAACTTCTCCTTTGTCAACATTTCTAGGAAGTACAAAGTATATCACTAATAATCCTGTGACCTCTTCTATATCATGATTTTATAGAAAGGAAGAAGTGAGAGGAGATTGTCCTTGGCAACGTGATAAGATGACAAATGGTAACAAATGACCCTGTGTAGTAATTGCTGTCACTGATAATTATTCTGAAATGAGTCATATTCACCTGCTCTGCGGAATCTGTGTCCTGAGCTAGAACTTTGAGTTTTCATGGTTTGAATGAAGGCTAGTCATAGATCAATACTTATCTTTAAAATACAAGTTCTCGTACAACAAGGAAGGAAGGGAAGAAAGGAGGGAAAGAAGAAAAAAGGAAGGAAAGAAATAAGCATTTATTAAGCACTGAATATTAAGTACTATTAGCAGTTTATTATAGTATATATTAAAATATTATATTAAGCACTATGTGCTGTGCTGTGCATTTTACAAGTATCTCATTTGATCTCCACAACAACCCTGGGAGGTAGGGATTATTATTATTATCTCATTTTACAGTTGAGGAAACTGAGGTAGATATAAGTTAAGTGACTTGCCCCAGGTTTACCCATTTAGTGAGTATCTGAGGCCAGATTTAAAGAATCAAAATATACCATTTTTCCAACATGGTCCCTAACTTTGAAGAGGCAAACCCACATAATCCTGTCTACCTTACTTCAATCTTGATAGATTTCTGATCTCCCTTATGGGTCCATTTCCTCCAACAGTATAGATTGAAACTGGTCCATACTTTCTCAACCTGGACATTTTGGTCCATGTTCTAGGACTCCAGTACATCAATGGTGAAAGGCCAAGGTCTCCTACTGCATCCAGGGCCATCTCCAGTCATCCTGATCTACGTCTGCCCACTGGGCCAAGATAGTTCCAGAGGAAAAAGTGCAGCTGATGACCTAGTGCAGCCATCCTTCACTTAAATCCAATTCACTTGCATTTCGTTATCTCCCTGATGTCTCTTTGAGAATGAAGGACAAATAAAAACAATGATGTTGAACTGAAATAGAAATGGAAGCCACTAAACTGTACATAAGGAATCCTGTGGCTGTACATTAGCTCAAAAACAACAACAACAACAACAACAAAACCCACATACTAACATTACCTACATCCTATTGTGTTTTTGTTTCTTTTTATTACATATTTCTCGATTTTAATCTTCTAAGTATTGTAGTATTGCAAGTACAGAGAGTTTGACAGCCCTGCTCTACCCAGGCTCACCCAAAATGCTCTAGGGAGGTTTCTTAATAATAGATCTCAAGTGGTAGCTCAGTAGAGAGAACCCTGGGCCTAGAGTCAGGAAGACCTGTGCTGTATGATCTTGACCAAGGGGTTTAACTTCACCTTCCTCAGCGGGAGAATAAGTGAAATGAGGAGAATAGGAACATCTACTTCACAGGGTTGTTATGAAGTTCAAATAAAGTAATATTTGAAAAGCATTTAGCAAAGTGCCCAGCACATAGCAATAAATTATTGTTATTATTTTGCATATTATATATGTTATCATATTTATTATCATTTATTAATCATAGTATAATAAATATAATATAATATAACACATATTATATATTATTATGGTATAGTATTATCATAGTATAGTATATAAATGCTATCTATTATTTTACACATATACTTTTTTTTGATAATTTATTAATTTTATAATTATAATTTTTTTTGACAGTGCATATGCATGGGCATTTTTTTTTACAACATTATCCCTTGTATTCATTTTTCCAAATTTTCCCCTCCCTCCCTCTACTCCCTCCCCTAGATGACAGGCAATCCCATAAATATTAAATGTATTTTATACATATACTACAGAACATATAGGTTATTAATTTTTTCTGTTCAGTCATTTAATCATGTCTTGCTCTTCATGGCCCCATTTGGTGTTTTCTTTGCAAAGATACAGGACTGGTTTGCCATTTCCTTATCCTGCTCATTTTATAGATGATGAAACCTAGGTAAGTGATGTGTCTCAGTTCATACAGCTAGTGTCAGAGGTCAGATTTGACCTCAGGTTTTCCTGGCTCTAGGACAATCGCCCTATCCACTATGTCATTATCTGAAATTCCTTCTGACTTTAGTAACCATGAGACAATGCACCTTGTTGCTAGCCAACCAGTGATCAGCTGCTTTTTTCCCCTTTCTTTTATTTTCTCATTCCCCTTCCATCGGAGTGTTGATCAATAGTGGTAACTGTCACTATTCAAGGATCTCAGACCTTGGTGGACACTAATGCAATGAGTTAAGGCTCAAGCAACAGAATAATTCTTCCCCTCTTCCCTAAAACTCAAAAGGAAATCCCAAATATAGCCACAAACTTTCCAAGCGCTTCACAAGCAGCTTTAAACTCTCCTTCAATCAAATCCAACACATATTTCTAAAATGCTTACTATATTTAAGGCACTGGGATAAAGCTACTATGGAGAATATTATTAGAAGGAACATTTATACTACTTTCTGTGCACAATCATCCTTTGTACAAGTTCATAGGAAGAAGAAAGTAGACTCCAGAAGTTCTGCTCCAGAAGGGAACATTAGGACATAGGAGAAGAAATTTCAAAGGAATAAATTTAGTCTCAAGAGAGAAGAACTTGCTAGCAATTCGAACTGTCTGAGAGTCAAATGGACTGTTTTGTTCTATAAAGAGTTCCTTTTCCTCTCTCCCTCAAGTTGAGCAACACTTGCTAAAAATACTGTAGAGAGAATTTCTGCCACAAGAAAGGGCTTGAATAGATGGTCTCAGAGCTTTCTTCCATCTCTCGGAATGGATGACTTTATAAAATACACTGGCTAAAATGACCAAAAAGTCATAACAATTTTGTACCCAAAGCTATGGAGGGCGCAGAGCTGGTAGCGGGTTCCTAGGTCTAGTAGGAAACAGCAGGGCATGTTCTCTTTGATAATGTTTGCTAGCAGTTTGGTGATAGAAACCAGATGAGCTAGGTGGCTCAGTGGATAGGGCACCAGAACTGGAATCCAGAAGATCTGAATTCAAATTCAGCCTCAGCTACTTTGGCTCGAGGCAAGTGCCTTCTGTTGACCATCAAAAGATGGGGACAATAAAGAGAACTTGTCTCCCAGAGTTGCTGGGATAAAATGAGATTTCATTTATAAAATTATTTTCTAGCTTTAAAGAAACATACAAATACTAGCTATTGCTGTTAGATGGTGTGTATTGAATAGTTTTCCAGTAGGGAAAAATGATGGCTCTGGAGTCAGAGCCTCTGCATTTGGATCCTACCCCTACTATTGCTATTGCATGTATGATCTTGCCCAAGTCATTTAAATTCCTTGGGGTTTATTTCCTTTCTGTAAAATCCTTAGCTGCTTGGAGCCTGAGTTTCCTTCTCTATAAAGTTGGTCTAGATGGTTTCTGAAGCCTTTTCCAGGTCCAGACTATGGTTGGCTTGTAGAGTAAGGAGGCCGTGAATGTGATGGAACAATGCTGACTTTGTGTCCTGGGAGGCTCCGGTAAAGTGTTTGTTATAGGAATGAAGATGCATCTAGGACAGTGAGTGCCAGCTCCCTGGGCCTCCGTAGCCCTGCTCTACATGGAACCCTGACCTAACCCTGACCTAATAGTCCTGCTATTCAATGTTACCAGAACTGGTTGTTGTTTGCCCTTTGTTCTCCGAGAGGACCATGATATCTGGGGAGGGGATGCTGTAACACACAAGTGAATTGGATGGAAGTGAGGAAAGGCTGGGCAAAGTCACCTGCCTCACTCTCTCCAGAGCCTCTGGGTCCAGTGGCCAGATACAGACCAGGTCAATGGAGATGACCCTGGATGCAATGGGAGACCTTGGCCTTTGTAAGCTGAGGTCTGTAACAGGTCTCCATTTCACTGGAGACTAGGGATGCAAGACCTTCATCAGATTTCTTCTCTCAGGCCATTTTCCCCAATTAGCCTTTTCAGACCTCTCTGCATTCTCTTCCCAAGAAAAGGGAGTGGAAGGTGAGAGTTGGGGAGTGATTGGAGGGTGGAGGAGAAGGGGAAGGCTGCTGCTACTGCATGTTGTAAGCATTTGGCAGAACACCAGTGCAAGTGGTCTGTGACAACTACCACTACAGACCCACAGAAAGATCTTCAGCCTGGAGATTCCATTGTCATTTTCATCTCCCCTTCCCCTTATAAGCAGTATTTCTCAGGAACAGGAAGTGCTGGAGGAAAGGAGGAGAATTCAGCTAACTTTGCCACTGTTTTCTGTGTGATTTGGGATGAGTCACAGAGTTCCAGAAAAATAAAGGGCCAAGAATCTCCAAGATGAATGAAGGTTGCCAATGATGGCATCAGACTAGGACCGGAGCCCAAATTCTTACAAAATTCTCAACTGCATATTTTTAGAATGAAAGTATGAAGGGGATAGGGGAGCACTTGTGAAAGTCCATTTTATTAGGAGGCCTGGTGGCCCACCTCCCCACTCCAACCCTCCAAAGCTAACTCCCAGGATAATTTCTGCAGCTAGCTGTCCATGATACAGAGACTTTCTACAAGACATCTCCCATCTTTATTGACATATCCTGGACTAGGGGGAAGCTTTGGGGAGTGATGGGCAATACTGAAGATTTTTTATTTGATTCTGGAGAGGATATGAAGCCACTGATATTTACTGAGTGGAGGTATTAACATGGTTGAACCTGTGCTTTAGGAAGATAATTTTGGTCCATGCATAGAAAACAGAATAGAATAGGAGAGACTTGAGGCAGCAGATCCACCAGCAGGGTATTACAACAGTCCAGATGGGAAGCTCAGAAGAGAGCCTGCACCAGCCTGATATGGTAGCAGTATCAAAAGAGAGAAAAATTCAAGAGATATTGCAAAGCAATAAAATATGAGATATTAAAGAAAACCTTCAGTAGTAAATAGATCCCTTAGGGAGGATTTATGGAAAGACATGAATAAACTATGGCTGTATAGAATTCATATATATATATATATATATATATATATATATATATATATATATATATAGGTTGCAAACTACATCACTGAAAAGAATAGTAAAATTGATGAGATTATGGATTTATCCAAATATCAGTGTAGATTACAGACTAAAAAAAATATATAGAAGAAATAGATGGTGAGTTCCTCATGTGAATTACAAAGCTGGAGGTAAATATCTGGTCCTGTCCCAGAGATGTCCCACAGTGTTAAAAAAAAAACATACTTAGATGGATCTGTGTTCTCACTGATTCTAATAATTCTTTTAGCTGTATAGATTATAATCCTTCTTATATATAATATATATAATCCTTATTATGTATAAGAATACATAATACATCTTAACCTCATTACTCACTCACAACCATAAAGTCTCCACAGGGAGCAATCCCTATTGACTATGGATATTCCTTTACATCTCCCAGCTTTACAAGAGTATGAATGGAGGATAGAAATTATTACCTGCTGTCTCTTCCCTTTTACTACATAATCAGTCCACTTCCTCTTTTTATCTTCAGGCTTTTGGGGAACTTAGCATTAAAAACTGAAATGGTGTATGATTTTTCATCATATAACATCATGAAGGGAATACTGATATTAAAAATATGGACCTTTGTTTTAGGAAGAAACTTGGGGGTTGTTAAAAGCAATTTCCTAAATGCATTCTAGTCCATTTCCCTACTCCTATTCATCCTTGACCATCTACAAGATCTTTCTAAAAAATGTTTTCAGCTCAGAGGTTAGTTTTCCAGCTGCATACAATTGTCCAGCATTCTTCATTTTACTTGGTTTTTTGCTGTGTTCTTGTAAGTAAATATGGATCTCATTTGGGAAGCTCGGTAGCAATCCAGATTTGATGAAATCAGCATCGCGCCTTCCATATATAAGAGCTTCTAAAGGACTTCACCAATTCTATTCCAGTATTTCCATTTACCAATATTCTATTCTACTTGCATATAAAGCTGGCCTCCTTTGTGATAGGGACATATTTGGCAAGCACATCACCCTATACTGTACCTTGCTTAAAAGTAATAATCAAATGGTCATTAAAGAAAATTATTGTTGTATCGCTGTTGCTTCATCTTTCAGAAAGATTTGCCTTATTGTGGCTTAAGAACAGGAGGTTGGAGAGAAGCTTTTAGGGGGATATTTTACTCTATTAAATTAGTTAAATTATTTTATAAATATTTAGCAAACAATAAGCATAATAAGAATGAGATACACTTTCAGAAATGATCAATGAAACACAAATTATTTTTGTGACACAGAAAAGGAATAATATTGAGAGTATCTAGGTGTAAAGCTTCAGTAAGTCAGTCAATAAAAACAACAGGTAGTGTTATTTTATGGGTCATTGGTCGTTTTGTTTTGTGGGGCTATCTCATGTTAGTCTGTAAAGATTCATGTTGAGTCCCCCAATAGAAGATAACCAAATGTCTCGTAAAATAATATTACCTGTTGTCTTTGGATGCAGGACAAAATAAAATCTGCCAACCTTTATTTTTCTCTCCAAGGAGAGCCTGCAAACCATCCTTCCTTTAACTAACCAATCCTCCTTGTCTTTTGTTTTCTCTGACAGTGAAAATGTCAAGATTGTGACTCATTTCCTCTAGGACATCACCTTGTGGATGATTCAAGATCCCGTTCAGAGGTTTGACAGAAATGAGGGCGTTGTATAAAGAGCATGACTTGGGCTACACAGATTGCTGATTGATGAATTCATGCATGAGAGGGAGAAGAAATATTCAGTAACTGAGAACAAACAAATTGGCAAACGTTTGTCAACTGAGAGATGGAAGTAACCTCAAAAGCCATCTATTGGCCCATGAAATTGAGGCCATAAGTCCCTTTGAAGGGGAGGGGGAGTCCTAGAATCGGTAGAATTAGGTCAAGTTCAAGATCTCTGACTTTAAATGCAGCGTTCTTTTTTAGTATTAGGAAATCTAAGATTCATTATGAGTTAGAGTTCCCAAAGGATGAAAAACAAGGCTATTAAAACTATGCCAAAACCAAGAAAAAAAGTTGTGAATGATGAAGACCACTAGTTGGGAGGAACAGCACAATTTTAACCAGAAAATTCAAAGCTTCAGTTCGTACTTGATGAGGTAGAGTATAAACTCCTTGAGAACAGAAGCTGTTTCATTTTGTCTTTTCTCCAGCTCTTATCCCAGAGCCAGACACAAAGTATTGGTACTTAATAAATATTTGTTGATTGGTTTATTGAAACATAGGTTAAATGCTTGTTGATTGGCACATAGGAGTATAGAAAGGGATTTGAAAGGGATAATGAAGATCATTGAGTTTAACTCTTGTTTTGCAAATAAAGAAACTGAGATACAGAGAAGTGACTTCTTAGACTAATACAGCTAGTGACTCTTGGAGGCAGGATTTGAAACCAGAACTTCCTTTTCTTTCTTTTTCTTTCCCCCTCTTTCTAATCTGCTTGATCTTTATGTTAAAAATGGCAGAACAAAAATGGGGACATATTATTATTTTAAAAATACATTTCCATTGATAGCTTTTGTTTTTACATCATCTACATTTCCCAAAGTACCCCTCTTCCTTTCCCCTCCCAGAGACCATCCCATATAATAAAGTATAAAAAAAGGGGGGGGGGAGTGAAATGTTTGGCAAAACTAACCAAATACTGAAAAAACTTCATGGTATATACAGTGTTCCATACCCACAGTCTCCCATCTTTGTCTTCTCATATCTTTGTGGTAGTATCTTTTGACAGATGAAAATAAAACTGGACACTATTTTCTGCCATTGATGGGGGAAGGAGGTGCAGGGGGAAGTTTTGATGGCGGGAGGGGGTCAGCCCACCTCCAAAGTTTAGGTATTCTCCATGCCCCTTTTCCTTTCAAGACAGAATCAAAGAATGGAACTCATTTGTCCTCATAAAGAGCTTTAATGAATGGATAGAGATCAACTTAGTACAATGGAAAGAAAATTGTCTGTGGACTCAGAGGAGCTGCCCCTGATGCTTACTGCCTGGATGATTTTCTCTGGCTTTGGTTTCTCAACTATAAAATGAGGTTGGGTAGAAAGGAGGAAGAAGATTGGAATAGATGCAGATGAACTCTAAAGGCTTTATCTAGAGGAAAGGCTCTAGATAGAGGAAAAGTCCCATGATAGTGAATCCTTGGGGCCACTATACTTGCTCAATGGTAGACCACATCTGAAATTCTGTATCCAGCTGTGAGTACCATATCTTTCTTCCTCTAGTTTTCAACATTCATTTTTGTAAAATTTTGAATTCCAATTTTTTTCTTCATTACTCCCTTAAATTCCTATTCCCCAAGACAGCAAGCAATTTAATATAGACTATACATGTACAATCATTTAAAACATATTTTTGTATAAGTCACGTTGTGAAAGAAAAATTGGAACAAAAGTGAAAAATCACAAGAGAGACAAAAACAAACAAACAAAAAAAGGTGAAAATACTACATTTTGATCCACTTTCAATTTCTATAGTTTTCCCCCTGGATGTGGATGGCATTTTCTATTCCAAATCTATAGGAATTGTTTTGGATCACTGCATTGCTGAGAAGACCTAAGTCTATGATAATGGATCATCACACAGTATTGCTGTTACTGTGTACAATGTTTTCCCAGTTCTGCTCACTTAAATCAGCCTTAGCCCATTCAAGGCTTTTTTTTTTTTTTTTTTTCAGATCCGCTGTCTGAGTACCACATCTTAAGAAGGTCACTGTGGAAAACAGGTCAGTGGAAGGTGACCAGGATGGTGAGGGACATGTGACACCATCCATCCAATTTTCCTATCTCATATCTTGCCCCTCTGGTCCTTATTCTGATCAAAATGGGCTATTTCTCTGTCCATCAAACCCAACTTCTGCTATCTACCCTGTACATTCTGTTCCCTCCGCTTGGAATGCCCTCTTTCACAACCTCTACCCATTAAATCCCCATCCATCCTTTAATACCTAATTCTTTCTACAACTTTAATCTGGAGATGGCTAACACTCAGCTCATGGGCTGTCTGCAGCTAGCTAACAACACTGCAGAGTGCTGCCAAATCAGATTAAAATGTAATTGGAAAATATTTAGCAAACTAAATAAAAATACACTCAGATATAGATAACATTACATTTTAAAACTAAGTCAATATACAGTGGGCAGGGATGCATATGTACAGATTAGAGGCTCTTTTTCTATTGGAAACTACAGCCCTGCCATCTTCTCCATGAAGACTTCCTCCATCCTCCTGTTATTAATCACCTTCTCTCAAACTTCACATTGCATCTTTTTGGATTTCTCTACTACCCTTACTTTGTCTTATTCTATAATATAGCTACTTGACTTCTTCTCCTATTAGGCTGCAAGTTCTCCGTGAGCAGAGGCCATCTTTAATCTAAACTTTCTCCAGCCTAACATAGTGTAAATTAAAATGTATTAAGCTGAATTGTAGGGTGTTAGAGCAGGAAGAGACCTTAGAGATCTGTTAAAGAGTCTCTAGGCCATGTTTTAAACTTTTATGATTATATAGCCCCATCAATAAAAGATTTTCAGGCATGTATCCTGTATGTCTGTATACTTAAATATTTATAAATTGTACATAGGTATTATTACATACATATTTTATAAATTATAAATGTAAATGTAATTTATAAATATAAATATAATTTTACAAATTATACCTATATACTATTGTACTGATAATGTTGTATCTTATAAAATTCACTCCCAAAATAGACATTTTTAAAAATGAAATAAACTTTTGAAAATAATATTTATTAGTGGTACAAAAACATTTTTTAAAATCTCACTTAAGCTATTGTTAGTAAGGATATTGTAGTGAGAGCAATATGATGGAATGTGTTCCTTTTTTTTCCTTTTTTACAATTTTGTATTAATACTAGAATAAAGTGATTCAAAGGTCCAGTTCTCAAATAATTTTATTTTGATATTTGGTTTCAATGATTGCCATAGATAGTAATTTACAGAGAAAGGTAGAACCTAATGGAAGAGTCCCATCCTGGACAAATCACAATACTCATTTTTCAATCTCATCCACCAATTATGCAAATGTTTTCTGCTAAAAATTCAACTATAACATTTCCATCTTCCCTAATCACAACCAATTTTTAAACATAAGAGAATATATAAATGTAGATATAGACAGATGACACATACATATATATAGATATATACACAACTTTACATACATGTATATTATAACACACACATATTCGGGGGCAATTGTGATCATACAGCCAATAAGTATCTAAGGTTAAATTTGAATTCAGGTCCTCTTGGCTCCAGGGCTGGTGCTTTGTCCATTGCCAATGGTTATATTTTAACAAATGGATTCAAAACTCACTCACAGTTTCTTTGGAAGGTTTTTCAAACAGGTTAGAAAATTCTGTCCCCAAATTTTTGAAGTGTACATGGGCAAGAGCTTTTATAGATCACATACTTTTTATGTGATTTTCATCAATCCAGAAAAGAGAAGCCAAGCAAAAAAAGGTAATAGATAGTGATAAATGCAATAGAGAGGTAAAGAAGGATGAGAAGGAAGTAAATTCCATCAGAATTATCAATTAAGAGATCACTGGTAATTGTGAAAAGAGTAGTTTCACTTGAATGTAGAATCAAGGATTATGATGAGTTGAGGACCTGGAAGATTAGAAAGGTACTGGTGTTCTCAATGAAAATAGAAAAGTTCAGAAAATGGGTAGATTTAGAGGGAAAGTAATGTAGCAAGGTGTGAAATTCAGGTAACATCAATCCATTCCATGTCTGCTCATCCTATATTATTCATTTTTACTCCCCCCCCCCACTATAGATTGTAAGCTTCTTAAGGTCAGGACTGTTTTTTGCCTCTCTTTGAATCCTCAACTCTAGCACAGTGTGGGCACATAGGAGGCACTTTGGAATAATTACTGATTGGATGATGTGATTTTGTTGGAAACAAGAATTACCTGTTACCCTGTAGGGTAGGAGGCAATCCATCTTCCTATTCTCTGTTGGCTGATCATACACCATTTTAGATCAAGCTCCCTACCTTTCATTTCCCAGATGAAAAAAGATATAGTGTTCACTTCATCCTCCCTCTTATCAAAGTTTGTTGAAGAATCTGGCAGATTAATTCATTCTGAAGTATAAATGATAATTGCTCTCCTCATTGATATTTGCATTTTAACAGAGAGAAAAAAAGGTTGAGCCTAAAGAAGGAGTCTAATTTAGAGCTAGAAGCACAGTAGATATTATTTATTTCAATCTTCTCATTTATAAATAAGGGTGCTAGGAGAAATAGAAGTAAAATGATTGATCCAAAGTCATATAACTGATTAGGGACACACCAGGGACTAGAATGTAGTATATTAAGTCCTCATCTTTAATTTTTGGTCATATAATGTTGACTTTGTAACTTCCAGCAGGGGACAGTTGAGGTTGGTATGTGCGTGGAGAAAATGGGGAGCAGTTCTTTTCAGTTCCCTATGAAATCACACTATGCAGACAACTGCTTACTACTCTAATTCTATTAGAGTAGACCGAGATTCTGAAACTGCCTGTTGGGAAAAAATATGTGGAAAGAGAGGGAAAGCCCCTGGTACTTGGCCCATAGTACTTGTGCATGAGGTCAAGTCAAGTCAATCAGCATTTACTATGAGCCCGACCAAGTGCTAAAATCCAGAAATATAAAAAGTAGCAAAAACATGGTCCCTGGAATAGGAATACACCTTCTTTTTGTTAAATGTTAGCTTTTATAAATAATATTTACTCTGAAGATATAGCAATAACAAAAGTTACAATCCTTTTGCTCCAATATCTGAGACACACTTTCCCCTATTCACATAGTCACCGAGGAGAGTGGGCTCAGATTTAGCATCTTTTTTTTTTAATTCATTTTTAATTTTTTATCAGTAATATTTATCTTTATTTTAATGACATTTTATTTCCCTTCCCCAATTACAAGTAAAACTGATTTAATTTTTTTTTAAAGTTTTGAGTTCTAAATTCTATCTCTCCCTTCCTAGCCTTTACCTGAAATGATGAGCAAGTTGATATAGATTATACACTTAGCATAGTTTTTATGTAATAGGGGTCCTAACAGGAAAGATCTCACATTCTAATGGGGGACAAAACATGAAAATAACTATGTACATGCAAGACATATATAGAGCATGTGGAATCTCATAGGAAAAGGTACTGGAAATAGAGAAAAGTGAGTTTTGAAGCTAGCCAGCTACGGAGCAGAGGTGAGGAGGGGGAGAATTCCAGTCTTGGGGGCCCAGCCAGCACGAAGACTGGAAGGATGTGTGCATGTGTGTGTGTATGTGTGTGTGTGTGTGTGTGTGTGTGTGTGTGTGTGTGTGTGTGTGTGTGTGAAGCTAGCAAATAGATGGATATTGCTGAATTGTCAAGTAGATGGGGGGGTAGGGTGTAAAGTACAGGAAACCTGAAAAGGTCAAAAGGGAGTACGTGACATGACAAAAACACTTTACTAAGCAGAGGATTTCTTATTGGGTCCTGGAGGTAACAGACAGCCACACTGAGATTTATTGAGCTGGGGGCTGGGTTGGGGAGAGACAGAGTTAGACCTAATCTTTAGAATAATCTGGGCACTAAGGGGTACCATTCATCCAAAACTGCTGGGATCAATGGTGGGAACTTGTTCTTCCAGAAGGCATGCATTTTATTATATTCTTTATTGCCCCTGTGTGAAAACTGAAATAGATGAGATTGATTAAAGGCTTTCTTTTGTTTGGGATAGAGGTCCCAGGGTATTTGCTATTTACTTCTTGTGCAAGCAGGGATGAGAGGCAAACTTGAAAGACAAACAAGGCTGGAAAGAACAAACTTTTGTAGGGATCTTGGAAAAATAGGGGAGGGAGGGATCTGGAGAGCACACTACAGACCCATCTCTTTATAGGTGACAGGACTTCTTAGAGGAAAAAGTCAAAGAACCACAGCTACAAATAGCCAGCTTCAGTTTTTGAAATAATTTAATTATGTGCAATAATTTCATTATTTAATTGCTATTATTGCAATGATGAAATTATTACTAACAGTCACTAATTCAGAAGTGGATTATTTAGTTTATGACTTACTTCGGTTCTTGATACCAAAAATGTCTCTGGACTTGTTTCTTTGCCTGTAAAATGGAGATAATAATGTCTTCATTACGTACCTCCAGAGTTGTTGTGAAGTAAGAGGTAACTAACACCTGAAGAACTGAGGGAGTCTTTCTTGTCAAAAGTCAGAGACTTGAGTTTTTAAGAAAATGAATGATTCTTTAAAATTCAGCTATTTTGGACTCGCCATCTTTTGGTCCTTTCCTGGCATGTCCAAGTTAAGAAGGGACCTCAGACTATCTAATCTGACCCATACAGAAGCTGAACAAAGCTCTCTTTTCTCCCATCCTCCCATGACTAATTATGTATCTAACAATTAATATTTCAATCAATATATATTTATTAAGTGCCTATTGTTTGCCAGGCATTGCTCTATTAGGCTTTTCTTTTAAGAAGGCAATTCTACTTTTGGGCAGCTATCCAAGTTTCTCTGTAGCCTGTGACTCTCACTTCTTGTGATTCCTAGTAATCTTTTTTTTTTTTTTTTTTTTTTTTTTTTTGCAGAGGCAATTGGGGTTAAATGACTTGCCCAGGGTCACACAGCTAGAAGTGTTAAGTGTCTGAGGCCAGATTTGAACTCAGTCCTCCTGACTTCCCTGTATCATCTAGCTGCCCCTTTCTCCTAGTACTAAATAAGTCTGATCCCTCCTCCATGAGACAGTCCTTCAAATATGTGGAATTATCTTTCATATCTGCCCCCAAGTTTTCTCTTCTCTAGGCTAACCATCTTCAGTTAGTGGTGCAGTGGACAGGAGGTTGTATGTGAAGTCTGAAATTCCCCAGGTTCAAATTTCACCTTTAGCACTTATTAGCTGCGTGACTCTGGACAAATCACTTTATCTCTACCTCGGTTTCTAAATTCCCTTCCAGCTCTCAAGCTATGATTCAATGTTCCTTCATTTCACATAGAATGATCTCTAGTCCTTTTACCATCTATATTAGCCTCCTGTGGATGAGTTTTACAGCTTAGCAATCAATGTCCTTCCCAAAATGTGGTCCCCAGAACTGGAGGCAGGGCTCCAGGTGTGGTCTGCCCAAGCAGATAACACTTCCCTCGTTCTGAACACTGTTATTGTCTTTTATTCATTTTTTCAGTCATGTTCAGCTCTTTGTGATCCCATTTAGGGTTTTCTTGGAAAATGCTGGAGTAATTTGCCATTTATTTCTCCAGTTCATTTTTACATATGAATAAACTGAGGCAAACAGGGTCAGGATCACACAGCTAGTATTTGAGATTAGATTTGAACTCAGGAAAATGAGTCTCTCTGACTCTGTGCCCAGTACTCTATCACTTGTGCTACCCAGCTGCCCCTATTCTGGACATTAGATCTCTTTTAATGTAGCCTGCCATATGGTAGGACTGACTCATATTGAGCTTGCTGTCCACTAAAACCTCCCAATCTTTTACAGACCAATTCCTCTCTAGCCCCAGTGACTCGCCCATCTTGTACTGGTAAAATTGGCTTTTAAGCTCCAAGAAGAACAAAGACTTCACATTTGTCTCTAGGATTACGTAAACATTTTAGTTATTCTTGCTCTGCCTAAATAATGGAGAAGTCGCTAAAATTAGCATTTTTCACTCACCTTGTCAAGGGAGAGGATATAAATGCTGGCCTCGGGATAAAACTTCCCAGCTTTTCTTTTTAAAGAGAATTAGGAGGACCACCTAGGAACCCAATCCCTGTCAAACTGAGAGCTTCCCAAAGGGAGTGGCCTCCCATGGCTATTGGCAAAGACACCAGAAACTCAGCTCCCCAGCACACCCTTGCTAACAGGTGGTCTTAAGATCCTGGCAGGGATAGTGGGACTTAGGGGGCGGGAGGAACGAGCCACAGACTGCCACATCCTCCTGCCCCATCAGATCCCATGGTCTGATGGATGCTTACTAAGGAGAAATGGCCTGCTGGCTTTGGGAGATGATTCCTCAGCCTTTGGCTCTCCAGAGCAAACTTCTGCAAAAATAAGGAATGAGCAATTCATTTATGGGAATTCTACCAGCCAAAGGAGTGGTTATACTTTCCTTCCCCCACTTTAATTTTCCTTATCTACAACCACTCTTTAATTTTATCCACTCCCTTAGGGACGTGACCACTATGTGTCCCAACCTGCCTGAGGAACTTTTAGAAAGAACAGGACAACTTTGAAATCCCACAGTGCATGGTCTGGTCACCTCAGGGCCTCCCAGGGCCGATAGAGAGAGATAAACACACAGAAGGATGTGCTTCCTTTTCTTAGCAATCCTCTGTGGAGGGATATAGTGGGCCATCAAAGAGAAAAGGAAAAAACATTCAATCCTGAAATAAGAGAAAAGGAAAAGGGATTGTTTTGTAGATAAGTTATTTGGTAAATAAAACATAAAGTTTAAAACAGAGTCCCTTATCCCCACACCCCATACATAGTTAACTAAACAGAAAAAAAAATAGTATGTCTAAAATCTTTTGCAAACTTTAAAGATTATATAAATGTGAGCTATCATCATCATTAGATATAAGTAAATTATCTACCAATCCTGACCAATAGGCATTCTGCAACTTATATTCTCAGAATCTCACTCACTGAGAGTTCAAAAAACTTGTCCAAAGTTATACAACCAGTAAATAGGTTATACAATTCAGGGGCTGGACTTGAAAACACATCTTTCTGATTCCAAGTCTTTCTGCACTCTCCTTTACAACTTGGAAACTATGGTTAATTTAGTAATTTTAAACAAAATAGTCACCCCATATATATTCTCAAAAGTCACTATATATATATATATACATATATATATATGTATATATATATATGTGTGTGTGTGTGTAACATTTTTTGCAAATCTTGAAATCTGTAAAAATTTGATTTTTTTAAAAAAATTATAACTTTTGCATATCTCTGAAGCTATCTATACAAAATACAGGTAGGTCATAGATAAATCATATGATATTTCTTTTCCTACTCTCATCCTCAATAATTTTACACAGGTGAATAATCAGATAGAAGCTTTGTCTTAGAATAACAGTATAGGAAATATGTTGAGTGTGAAAACATAAGAGAAAGAGATCCCCAAAAAGAAGATGTAACCATAGAGGAGAAGTCAGAAAATCTCAAACCCTGGCTCTGCCATTTAATTACCCTGTAACTCTTCCCTTCAAGAAGAGGCCACAGAACCTAAGTTTCCTTATTTGTAAAATGAAGCTCATAAGACTTAATAGTAGTTTATTTCACAGCATCATTAAGACAGAAACATTAAAAAAATCTATTATTGTAATAAAAAGCTTCATTATTTTTTAAAATCTCAATAGTATTTTGCTTTTCCAATTAGATATAAAGATAGTTTCCAACATTCATTTTTGTAAGAGTTTGTATTCCAAATTTTTTCCCTCTTTCCAAGATAGCAAGAATCTGACATAGCTTAAATATGTGCAGTTCTTTTAACATATTTCTCTATTTGTCATTTTGTGCAAGAAAAATCAGACCAAAAGAGGAAAAAAAAAGAAAAAAAGAAAAAATATTATAAAGCTTCATTATTTTTAGGAAGGCCAGCTTCTCTCCTTCTTAGACTGCTTCTCTGTATTGCTACCCCCTCCCTCCCTCCACTCCAACTCTAAAAAAACAATAAATAAAATATTGTTTTAAAAGATCTCTGTATATCTCAGCCTCTAGCAGGTATGTTAATTGTATTTTATTCGGTTTCAGGATTTGGATAAAATCTAATATTCCTAGCCAAAAAACTCTGAAGCACTTAATTGTGAGAAGCTATCTATGGCAGACATCTTCACTGGAGATACACTAATGGGTCATCGGAGGCTAAATATAGATTCCATTTGAATCTCTGGCTTCACTTAGTGCTCCCTGGTCAAACTGATAGAAACATAAGCCAGGAGGAACAATGACGCCTCCAGTGATCGGCTGCAAGCAGGCTTTAAATGATCCCTGAGAGGCAGGCACATATTTTGCTAATCTTGCCTCTGCAGGTTTGCCACTGGGCGCCCTTGGTAGAGATCTTGCCACAGAATTCCAAAAAACAAGCATCTCATCAAGGGAATGGGCTTTCACTTTCTCAGACCTTTGGGGAAAGTTTTCCTAGGGTTTACCACATAATAATGTGCTTAATTATACTGTGTTTTGTGCTGTCCACTCTTAAACTCTAGGGCAAAGATCCCTAAACTATGAGTTGTGACCTTATAGGGGACTGTGTAACTGAATGTGGGGAAGGGATCACAAAATATGATTTATAATTAGTAAATATTTTATTTGAATGTCAATACCTATTTACTGGGGAGGGGCTATGTAAAAAATTTCTTGGGAAAAAAGGGTTTGGAAGTAGAAAAAGTTTAAGAAGAGTCTAGGGTATCAAGGTGATAGCAGTGCATAGTGAAATCCCACTTCCTTCCTACCAATGCCCTCAGACACTTATTAGCTGTGTGATCCTGGGCAAGTCACTTAACTTTCCTCAGTTTCCTCATTTGTAAAATGAACCAGAGAAGGAAATAGTCAACCACCCCAGTATCTTTGCCAAGAAAATACCAAAAAGGAAGAGTCAGACACAACTAAATAACAACACCATTGCACTGTTAGTCTTTTCAATTATAATACAAGTTATTGAGGGCAGGTATTGTGTCAGATATTTGTTCTATGGCCCTTGTAGCTCTTAAAATACTGTAGACCACATATTTAGAGCTAGATCCCATGTTTAAGGTAACCTCATTTTATATATGAGATAACTAAGGTTCAGGAGTATTGAATGATCTGTTCAACCTTACATAGAAATTCAGTAGCAGATCTTCCCCCTCCAGAAGTTCTGCCTCTGACTTTCTGGACTTTACCCACAAATCTAAGGACCCTTCTCTAGGTCCATGGTATTTTCTCACTATGGAGCATCCCTCTCCTATGCCTGCCTCCTGTCATTAGTGAGCTCCTCCCTGAGACCTTCATTTTGGAGAAGGGTCAGTCAACTTTCATCTCCTCCCTGCCCTGCTTCCCACTTTCCAGACTTAGGACTCCATGCCCCTGTAAGGGTACCTCTCCCTTCCCCATCTTTTCAGGTCCATCTTGTTCATTTGTTCTTTTCCCCATTAAAATATCAATTCCTTTAGGTAAGGGACTGTCTCCTCACTCTTGCTCCCAGCCCTTAATACATATAAGTGCTTAATAATGCTTCTTGCCTTGTCTTGCCCCTCATTCCAAATTCAGCATACTTCTTTCCTGTATCAAGTTGCTTCCCATATATAGCAGGCGCTTTATTCTCACTCTCTTTTGTATAAACATTTTGGGGAGGACAACTAAGGGCTGCCCCTTTGAGTCATTCAATCATCATTTGCTGTATTCTGATGTAAAAGGAAAGAATGTCCCAATAAATTACTATAATCAAACAAGTCTGATAAGTAATTTTCTTTTCTTAAAAAAAATCTTTTCATTGATATCTTTTTGTTGACAAAAGCTTGACAATTTTTTTACATAATTTTTATTCCTGAAACTTCCCTCCTTTTCTACTCAATGAACTATCCTTTGTAACAAAAATTTTAAAAAGGGGGGAAAAAGCAGTTCTACAACACCATCAACACATTATCCGTGTCTAATAGTACATGCAATAATCCATATCAGTAGTTCTCCTCCTCAGCAAAGAAGGAAGCAGGTCAGGTCAGATTACTTTTTAAATAAATTTTTATTTATATTCTTTTCCTCTATTTCTCCCTGTTTCCCTCTCCAGAGAACTATTCTGTCACATTATTTTCAAAACGACAAGGCCTTCCACTGAAACAAGTCTTCAGACAAATTAAAATCTTGAATTCTTTTATGCAGGAGTTTAACCTCCCTGGAATTCAATTATATAAATATACATATATATATATATATATATATATATATATATATGTATATATATATATGTATGTATGTATATCTCCTTCTCTTACTCATTGCTCTCTTTTTCTCAAATTAGGTCTCCTCACAAGCCTTCTTCTGCTTCTATTTGCACTGTGTAATGGGTCTTAAGGGCTGCTTTTTTTCTGGAGAATAAACTCTCTTTTTGTGAATCATCAATCAGATATGAGAGTAAAATCAGGGAGGGACCTACTTCCTATGAATCTGAGATACAGGTCTTGATAAAAGTAAGTCAATTCCCTTTTACTGGGAAGCACTGAGTCACCTAAATGCTCAAGAAAAACATAAGACTGGGACCTAGAAAGATCTATGTTAGAATTTCAGGAGAGTTTTAGGGATAGAGGTTGATCTTATTCCAATTTGATCCCAAAGCATTTATTAAGAGCCTACCAAATTCTAGGTTGTATTAGGTTCCCATTCTCTTCCTTTAGAGAATTTACATTCTGTTGGGGTAAGGGTGGGAGAGAAAACATGTAAACAGATAAATGAATATGCAATAATTTTTTTCTGATGCAATTGGGGCTAAGTGACTTGCCCAGGGTCACACAGCTGGAAGTGTTAAGTGTCTGAGATTAGATTTGAACTCAGGTCCTCCTGACTTCAGGGCTGGTGCTCTATTCACTGCACCATCTAGCTACCCCTGAATATGCAATAATTTGTTTAAAGAGAGGTCCCAACAATTAAGAAGACCAGAAAAGACTTCCCTGAGGGAGACAGCACAAGAGCAAATTCTTGAGGAGAATTCCCTTGAAATCTTTCCACTTAGGAGGAAAACAGGGGACTTGGCTAATAGTATTTTTATCCAGGAAGGAAGCACTGAGTCTGTCCAATCTGTTTGCAAGACCTATCAATTTCACCTTTTCACCATCTCTCAAACACTCCCCCCTTCCCTCTTCTGTACTACATCAGGACTCACACAGGCAGTAAGTGGCTGAGGATGGATTTGAACTCCTGACTCCAAGTCCAGTACTCAATCCCCTGTGTCTGTTAGCTGCCCAACCACTCTGCTGCAGATCCTCATCACCTAATGCCTGATTATTGCAATAGCTGCTGGTGGGTCTGCCTGCCTTGGATCTCTCCTTACTCCCATCCACTTTCCATTCTGCTACTAAAGTGAGTTCCTAAAAGCCTGGCCATGACATCTCTCTCTACTCAATAAACTTCAATGGCTCCCTATTGTCTTCAGGATCAAATACAAAATCTTCTGTTTGACATTTAAAGTCCTTCATAACATCTCCTCCTCACCCCACCACCTTTCCAGGCTTCTTAACACCTTATACCCTGCCCTCAACCATTGTCTTTGTTCCAGTGACCCTGTCCTCCTAGCTGTTCTTGGACCCAAGTATTTTCCCCCATACTTGGAACACTCTTCCTCTACATCTGTCTCTTGATTTCCTTGAAATTCAGTTAAAATCCTACCCAATCTCTCTTAATTCTAGTGCTTGCTCTTTTTAAATTAATTTCCTATTTTTCTTCTTATATAGCTTGCTTGTACATATGTGTTTGCTTATTATCTCTTCCATTAGATATTAAGCTAGCTGAGGATAGGAACTGCCTTTTGGCTTTCTGTTGTATCCTCAGCACTTAGCACTGTGCTGGTCCACAGCAAGCAACTGATAAATGTCTTACTTTCTGAAAGAATGACTTATCTTCAGATAAATGATATTATTGATACCCATTTTAGGGATGAGGAAACCAACTCAGCCTGAAGTCACTCAGCTAAGTCAAAGGGGCAATAAGTAGCAGAACTGGGAGCTGAGATCAAGCTCTCTTGCTTGAAATCAAAGGCTTCTGCCTTCCATTGACAAAAACTTCCACATAATAGGTTGCTTAATAATTGTTAATACCTTATTTTTCATAGGAATATGTGTTATTAATCCTTGCTTAAGGACTACCTTAAGTGACCTTACCTGGCTTAAATGCCTATGAAATCTTTCCAGTGTGAGAAGATTTAAGTCATCCAAGTGACCCCAAACCCCACCCTAGGGAGGCGTTCTTGATGGCAGCTTATAGTTTGTGGAATGGAGAACACAGTTGTTTGTGGAATGTATTATCTCAGCTAAAATGCCCTCAGAAATGTGTACACTTCACCTCAACAACACCTGAGGGGACACTTTGTGTTAAGTGCTATTCTCAGGGTTACACACTGTCCTACCAAGGTTACAGAGCAACAAATAACTTCCTGAGGTCTGCTATCACCCCATCAGGCTGTATGGTTCATCCTGATGAAATAAAAATGTTCATGAAACAAAAATGAAATAAAAAGTTCAAAAACTTAAAAGGGACTAAGACAGTAAAAAAAAATAATAATAATAAAAGAAAGCCCAAAAACTTCAATTAAAATTTCCATCTTTGTCTCACCTTCCCTCTGCTCACCCTAGGATGAGCTCCTTTCCTAATAAGCCAATTTTTTTTTTTTCAGGGCTCCAGAATCAAGAACTGCACAAAGTAAGGTCTTTGATCTCACCACTGCTTGGGAATCATTATCCAGATCTCAGAGGGCCAAAGGTAAAGGCCCCATTGGATTATATAGGAAGTGACTTCATCCCAGGTCATTGAACTTGGGAGAAAAGCACTTAATGTCCCTGAGTTTGGCTCCATTGCTCCTAGACACATTGCTCTGTCAAGGATAGACATGAAACCAAAACACTTCGTGTAAGACTAGAGTTCAGATAACAGCAACTCATCCTAAGTATGAAAACATAATGGTGGACCGGCAGTTCAGCAGAATGGAACTAACTGGCTTGAAAGCTCTCATCGGAAGGCTCAAGGGTAGGATTTCAGGGACATGGGTTCTAACAGTTCCCAAGGGAAGGGAAGGAATGCTTGCTTCCATACTTGCCTTTTGTTTTAAAGAGCATCGATATCCCTGCTGAAACAAGGGTGCCTTTTATTGCAGTTAAAGCAGCTGGAACCTCTGGCAGGATTTAATCTCAAAGCCTAGAGCTGCTAACATGCTTCAGAAGATGTGCTTATTTTATAGTTCTGGGTTCTGACTGAAGCTATGCAATCTCAAATGCAGCAATATACAGGTGTATTGGGTGAAAGCAAAAAAAAGATTATTTTAGAATAATGAAGTCATCACTTCCTACATTACCCAATGGGCCCTTTACCTTTAACCCTATGAGAGCTGGGTAATGATTCCCAAGCAGTGGTGAGGTCAAAGACCTTAAATTGTGAAGTTCTGGAGCCCTAAAAAAATCAAAATTGGCTTGTATAAATCATGTGATTTTTAAAATGTCAGTTGTATCTGACTCTTTGTGACCCCATTTGGGATTTTCTTGGCAAAGATACTGGGGTACTTTGCCATTTCCTTCTCCAGCTCATTTTGCAGATGAGGAAACTGAGGCAAACAGCATTAAGTGACTTGCCCAGGGTCACACAGCTAATAAGTGTCTGAGGTCAGATTTGAACTAAGAAGTTGTCTGCCTGACTCAAAGCCTGACAAAACTGCCCCATGAGCGATCTTAGCAGTCACTTAATTTAGCCCCCCTCATTCTACATTTCAAAAAATTTTTTGATATCATTTGTTTTTATATAAGCAGCTTTTTCCAATATATTTCTCTAATTACCTACTCAAAAAGTCAATACATGCAATGCTACAGATCCATGGACTCCTGCCTCTTTCCTGCCCCATTGTTGCCCCTCATCTTTGCAAAGGAGTTGGGGAAAGTATCGCTTCATATCTCTTGTTAGGGACTAAGTTTGTTCTTTGTAATTTTACAGTATTCACTTCTTTTTGTTTGTAGTTGTTCTTTCATTATTCTTTTTTAGTTGCATTGTTGTAAACATTGTATATATATTATCTTCCTAGTTATACTACTTCACTTTGTATCAGTTCATGTATCTTTTGATGCTTTTCTAGAGGCATCATGTTCTGATCAGCTCAATAACATTTATGTATCACAAGTTGTTTGGTATTTCTCAGTTTGGTAGAATTCTACTTGACTTCCATTTCTTTGCTACTATAAAACACATTACTACTAACATTTAAATAATGCAATTCCCTCACTTTAAAGATGTGGAAATCACCCTGAGCGCCTTACCAAGGTCTCAGGAAGTGGGCAAAGCATGATATGAACCCAAAACTTTTGAATCTTAATCCAGTGCCTTTCCCAAAAATCATTATTGATGTTTTATCATTTTATGCCTTTGTCAATAATACTTTAAATGTCCAAGGGGAGTTGACTAGCTATCAGAACTCTGTATTGAAACCTTTTATAAATATAATAATACTTCTTATTTTTTAAATTAAATTTATTTTTTTAAAATGGAACAGAAATCTATTTTTTTCTCCTCTCCATCCCCCTCTTTCATTAAAGAAACAAATGAAATAAAACCTTTGTAATAAATATGAATAGCCATGCAAAGCAAATTTCCTCACGTGGCAGTATCCAAAAAACCCTATTTCTCATTTACCCTGCAAGTCAAGAAGAACTGAGTTTAAATTTGGTCTCAGACACTTACTAGCTGTGTGAATCTGGACAAGTCACTTAAGTCTGTTTCCCTCAGTTTCCTCATTTGTAAAATGAGTCGAAGAAGGAAATAGCAAATCACTCCAGTATCTTCACCAAGAAAACTCCAAATGGAATCATGAAGAGTCAGATATAACTAAAGAAGAACAATAAACCAATCCCTAACCCCTCTCAGATTGTGGATAAAATGCTTTATCATCAATTTGCTGGAATTGTAGATGGCCTTTGCGTTTCATCAGATTTGTTATAGCTTTCAAAGTTGTTTATTTTTATAGTTGCTGCTGTTATATAAATGGTCCTTCTGCCCCTGCTCACTTCACTGTGCACCAGTTCATTCAAGTCTTTTCATGTCTCTGAATTTTTAAAAAATAATTTCTTAGAAATAATTTCCCAACTGCTTACAGCATAATAGTATCCCATTACATTCCTTCATTACAGTTCAGCCCATTTGAAGAGCAGCCTCTTAATTTCTAGCTCTTGGTTTTGCTTTTGCTTTTACCACCATAGTAAGAGCTAATTGCAACATTTTTATATATCAAGGGAAAAGTCCTCTTAGATAGATATTTTTGAGGTACAGTCCTAATAGTGGTATATAAAAATATGACCCTATGTATGGTGGCTCTGGGTCAAAGAATATATATATATATATATCATATATATATCATATATATAGTTTTGTAAATATTGAGGCATAGTTACAAATTGCCTTTCTAGAATGGTTGGAAATTTGTATAACACAATTAAATTCAACAAGCAATTAATAATATTATTACTACTAGTATTTATTTATAAGACTCTTGGCTGTGTTATAAAGCTAGAAATAACACAGATTCTATTGTCAAAAATTCTTACAATCTGGGAGGGGAAAGACAAGGACATAAATCACTATGGTACAAAGTAAAATGGGATAGTTGTTAAGGAGATCAAGGCAACGTAATTTGAGAAGAAAGAGATCACTTTTATCTAGGGGCTTTACTGAAGAAGTGGTACCCAAGATGGACCTTGAAGGACAAGAGGGACATCAACAGGTGGAGGTAGGTAGGGTTCATTCCAAACATGAGTCACTTGCTCAGTAAGCATGTGTGATGTACCTACTCTGTGCCAGATACTGTGCCAAGTGATGGGGGATGCAAAGAGAGATAAAAGGCAATCCTGTTGCTGAGGAATTCAGTCTAATGGGGGAGATGATATGCAAACAAACTATGTATATACAAAATATGCACAGGATAAATTGGAGATAATCAACCGAGGGAAGACACTAACATTAAGAGGAATTGGGAAAAGCTTCTTGTAGAAGGTGGGATGTTATTTTGGACTTAAAAGGACCTCAGGGAGATGAGGAGAAAGGAGAGATTCCCAGAGACTGGAGATGGGGTGTCTCCTGCAGAAGGAGGAAAGGCACACTGACAGGACAGCAGAAAAGAGAATGCTAAAGTTTATGTGGAAAATACAGGATGGATTAGGGGGGGAATAACATGGAGGCAAGAGGAGTAGTCAGGATCTTAGAACTGTTCTGGTCAGAAGGAAGGTCTTCAACTAGGTGTGTTGCCAGGAATAGAGAAGAAAAACGAGACATTAAGGATGTTGTGAATAGAAACAACTGGCTGGATGTGTGGAGCAAAGAAAGGGAGTTAAAGTAGTATAATAGAATTCCGAATTGAGAGTCAGAAGATGTGGATTTGAATCTCAGCTCTGTTACAATGTGCCCTGGATACAGTGAAGTGCTAGACTTGGAACCAGCATCAGTATGACCCTAGGTATGTTACTTAACTTTTTTGCTTCAGTTTCCCCATCTGGAAAGTGAGAGGATTGGTTTTCCTGTGACCAGCTTTCTGACCACTATGTCACACTGAACAATAAGACCAAAAAAGTTAGCTATAGAAACAGTACTTTTGCTTCTGTAGCATTAATATCTCTTGATATTAGTCTTATCTATCTATGTCTACTAGTTTGTAGTCTATAATAGACTGATATATCTCTTGGTTTTAATTTTTGTTGTTATGAAGAATCCTAATTATTGCTTAGATTGGGATATTTTTTAAAGGGCATGGATAAGCAGGTTCTAGCAATGGTAGACTTTATTTTAATTCGGTTTAATTTAATTCAGTAAACATTTATTAATCACCTACCATATACAGAACATTCTACTAAAACACATAGATATAACCTAGAATCTAACCTCCAAAAACTTACAATGTAACAGTACGGGGGAAAGAGAAGACACATGTTTAAATCAGTAGAAGGGAGAGAGAAATTCCGAGAGGTCCAAAATCTGAGATGAAAGAAATAATAATAGTGTTTAATACTGCTTTAAGATTTGCAAAGTGCTTTTACTTGGGACAAGAGAAAAGGAATAAGCATTTAAATAGAGCCTACAATGTTTCATTTGACCCTCCCAATAACCCTGAAAGATAGATGCTGCTATTATCTTATTTTATACTTGAGGAAACTGAGATGGGCAAGGGTTATATGGCTTGCCCGGGGTGACACAACCAGAATCTAAAGGAGAATTTTAGTTCAGATGTTCCTGACTCCAAATCCAGTCTTCAGTCTACTATATTCTCTAACTACCTTGTAATTTGCAAAGGGAAGATCAGGAGGTAGAGATGGTTGGGAGGGTTTGAGAGTGGGAAGGCTGGACATCTGTCATATTGCATTTTTGTCTGGGAGATGAGTAAGAGAGAAAACTGGATGAGGAAATGGACAGTTGTGAAAAGCCTTGAAAAGCAGAGTCAAGAACTTACACTTTATTTACTAGACAATGGGGAAGGTCTTTGAGCAGATGACAGACATGATTTGAGAAGGGTATTAAGCAAATTACTCAAGCAGCTGTGTGAATGATGGATTATAGAGGGGGAAATTGAGAGAATGAATAAAGAGGAAACAAAATGACCAGCTTTTACAATAGACTCAGGAACTATATTAATGACCTAGAGAGATTGTAAAGTGGTAAGAGGCTCCACTGGGATGTGTGAGCTCTAAAATGTCATCTCTTATGGGAAGATTCTTCTGATCCTACATGATGATTGAATGATTAATCGATAATACTTTCTCCTCCATCAAAGAATCATTTAGCTACTTACATGTATTTTTCCAGTAGAATATGAGCTTCTTGGAGACAGGAACTATCTCTCCATTTTGTTTTAATCTCCTTAGTGACTACCACACTTTATTGTACATAGTAGGTGTTTCATCAGTGTTTGTTGGATTGGATTAGATTGCATTGAATTGGCTGGAATTGAGTTGGATTGGATTGGATTCCCCAATTTTGCTATTAACTAGAATCTAAGTGGTCCACTGGATCTGGATGTGGAATAGGAAGATCCATTCAAATCCTGCCTCAGACATTTAATAACTGGGTGAACATGGGCACATCACTTAAATTTTATGAGTCTGTTTATTAACCTATAAAATGGGGATAGTAATAGCACTGACTTCAAAGGGTTGTTGTGGAGATAAATGGATGATAATAATAAACTGCTCTGCAAACATAAATTGTCATATAAATGATAACTATTATTAGTCAAGTCAACAAGAATTTACTAAATCTTTACTATGTGTTGATCACTGTGTGTGCTGAGGATACAAAAGGAAAAATGGGAGAATGGAACCACTTAAGTAATTTAAAGGGCCAAAGTCACATAATCAATGTTATATGGGCTTTCCTTTACAATGGGACTTGAACCCAAGTTTTCCTACCGATTATGTCACACTGAACAAAAAGACAAAAAAATTAGCTAAAGACACAAAGCTTTTATTGCTCCAAACATAAAGGATGGGAGAAAAAACACTTAAAAAACCTGAAAAGGGGTTAGTGGACAGGTATCTTTAGGGGATATGATGGTAAAATCCAAGGAGTCAAAAGCCAGGAATAGAATAAAGGCCCTTTTTCAAAATGGAGGTCTTGGAAGAAACTTACAAATAGAAGGAGATAAGGGATGTTCCAAGGTGAGAAGGCTGGGAAAGTTTTGAAGGAACTTCTAGGGTGAGAAATCTGCAAAGTCTGGAGAATTTGATTATTTTTGAGACTTCTGGTCCCTAATCTTTCTGGCTTCATTTCCTTACTTGCAAAATAAAGAACTTGGACTAACTACTTATAAACATCTCTTCAGATTCCAACATTCTCAAAAGTCTGTCAAACTTCTACTCCGCTCCAATTACAGAACATTTATGAAATCAGTGGTCTTCTCAAATCTGGGAAATTTGGCAAAAGGGAGAGCAATCCTGCTGAGATTGTTCTTCCAAGTCCAAATATTACCAAAGCCAACCCAGGACTGTCCAGAGTGCCTTTTCTCAGATGCATCCAGAGGATAGATGTGCAAGAGAGAATTTTCTTCACAACAAAATGCAGACATATTTTCAAAAGTGATCCAACAGTCTCATCTCGGAGTTACTGGGAGAAGAAGCCAGGCTCCTCATTACAACTCTACCAATATAGTATTGACTGTGACCTTGACCTTGCTGGCAACATCACTCTGTCTTCCTTGTTCTGGCAGAGGAGATGGAAAAAATAATATTGAAGAGCTTCCTGGGAGGGGAACAGGGAACATTAATGGATATAAATCTCCTTGCCACTCCTTCAAAGTTTCATTTGACCTAGAGACAGCACCAATGAAGTGTTTAAATAAAAAACAGCCCCCTTTTATTTCCTCCTTCAAATGCCAATTGGTTATTCATTTTTCCACTCTCCTACAGAGATGGAGGGAAGGAACAGTGGCTGCTAGGGGATTTCTAGGATCCATACTCAAAATTTGAAACCTCAAATAGAGATCTTGTCTAGGACACCAGTTCCATATAACAGTGTTTATATAAGTTTATCTGGGGTTTCCGGAGGTGACACACAGTAGTGGAATAGGCAAGGAATTTGAATTAGGGGCTAGATGGCCACTTATAGATAGTTCACTCCTTAGGGATGCTTTAGAGAATATTACTGGTGAGGTCTCAATTGGACTAGATGATCTTTGAGAGAGAGTGTGATTCTGTTCAAATTCTAGTTCTGTTAATTACTGTGACATTTTTAGAAAGCTACTTCACTTTTTCTGGGCCTCAGTTTCCTAATTAGTAAATTCAGAGAGCTTTACCCTTTTGGGGGTACCTTTGACAGTCTGGTGACTACTAAGGACTTCTCAGAATTATGTATATTTCCTACATTTATAACGGAAGGAAATGCTACAGTTGAGATATTTGTAAAAAAACAAAATGTGTGAAGTTTTCCCCATCCATGTTCATGGCACCCACTGAAATCTATTTATGAGAGTCTTAAGAACTTCTTAAGAAATTCTATACTTGATGATTGTTACAGAATTCCAGAATCTCAGCATTGAAGAGAACTGAGATCATTAAGTCTTGAACAAGAACCTTCTCTACAAGACTCAGCTAGTATCCATCCAGCCTTTTTTTTTTTAATGAAAACATTTATTAAGCTCCTATTCTATGCCAAGTGTTTTATTAAAGAGGGATTAAAAAAAAAAAGACAAAATCCAGTCTCTACTCTCAAGGAGCTTCCAGACTAATGAGGGAGACAAACAACTATGTGCAAAGAAGATACAGACAGGATAAATTGTAGAAAATTAGAAGGGAAGAACCCAGGGCTTTCTGAAGCTGCCCATTGCAATCCTTAGCAAACTATTTTCTATCTTAAAGCTAAGTTTGCCTCTTTTTAAATTCCACCCATTATTTTGAGTTTAAACTTCTTTAGACAGAGCAAGTCACCCCCATTTTCCACAAGGCATCTCCTCAAATACTTGAAGACAGCTAGCATTTCCTCCATGAAAAAGTAATGTTGCAACAACTAGAAGAGTACCATGTCCTTGTTAACATTCTAGCATTCAATAGATGGTGCAGTGGATAGAATGCCAGTTCTGGAGTCAGGAATTCTTATCTTCCTGAGTTCAAATCTGGCCTCAGGCACTTACTAGCTGTGTGACCCTGGGCAGGTCACTTAAAGATGTTTACCTCAGTTTCCTCAACTGTAAAATGAGCTGGGGGAAGATATGATTTCAAAGAAAACCCAAAATGGGGGTATAAAGAATAGGACACAACTGAAAAATAATTGAACAGCAACAAAATTCAGTAAAATGGGGCAATTAGATGAGGCAGTAGATAGAGCATCAGCCCTGGAGTCAGGAGGATCTGAGTTGAAATCCAGCTTCGGTTAAGTGTCTGACACTTAACACTTACTAGCTGTGTGACCTTGGGCAAATCACTTAATTGCAACTGCCTCACAGGAAAAAAAATTCAGTAAAATACATTCTTATTAAATGTGTTCAAGTAGATCACAAGTGTAGCATTCAATGGTATCACAGATTTAGAATTTGAAAGGACCTGGCAGGTTATCTTATTCAATGCCCCATTTTGTTTTGTTTTGTTCAGTCATTTTAGCCATGTCTGACTCTTAGTGATCCCATTTGGAGTTTGTTTGGCAAAGATACTGGAGTATTTTGCCATTTCCTTCTTTAGCTCATTTTACAAATGGGGAAACTGAAACTCAGAGAGTTTATGTTATTTAACCAAGATTACACAGCTATTTCTCTGACTCTAAACCCAATGCTCTTTTTACTGCCTGTATTCTGACCCTGCAGCCCCCACTGCTTGGCTTTCTACACTCACCTGGGTCTAAATTCCTTCCAACTCTGCATCTCATCCTTCCAATCCCCGAAACTGAAATGGTGAAAACTAACAATCTGGTGCTAAGCTGGGAGGGGAGTTAAGAAGCCTCTCCCTCAAGGAAATGATGAACGGGGATCTCAGAGTCACCCAGGAAGTCACTTAACTCCAGACTGCCCAAAGCTGAGTCAGACAATCATCATCTCAGAGAGGTACCAGGCTCAGTGAGTGGATGAGTTGTTCTGGGGCTCAGGGAGCCCTGAGTTCTAGTCTTTCTTTTGCCATAGCCTGGCTGTGTGGTCCTGGGGAAATCAATTCAGTTCCTAGATGGCCCAGGCAATGTTCTAAAACTGCAACAAAGGAGGTGTCAATCAGCATTGATAAAGGAAATTCACAATCACTGGAAAATAGCTTCTTATATTATTTAAATCATAGCTTTATTTTACTTATCTATTGATTGGGGGGAGAAGCAATCTGAGTTAAGTGACTTGCCCAGGATCACACACTTGGTAAGTGTCTGAGGCCAGATTTGAATTCAGGTTTTCTTGATTCAAAGTCCATTGTGCTACTTACCTGCCCCAGCTCCATTTAAAAAAAAAAAAAAAAAAAAAGGCACTTGTGATCCCTCTTCAAAAGCATATCCAACAGCTTTGAAAGCTACAGGGTAAACTTACCATAATACTTAAAAAGAAAAAGCAAACTGAATATAATAGAGTTTGCAATTTCATGTACAGTCTTCTCATTTGGATAGCCTCATTGAGACTCTTCAACCATAATACTTGGAATCTCAGCAAGTCCCTCTTTCTATTCTACCTTATATGTGATAATGCTTTCTATTTGTTGTTTGGAATAAAAATAAATATAAAAATAAAATTTCAAAGGATCAACAATATTTAACAGCATTAGCTCCAATTTTGCTTGCTAAATATTGTCCCCAGTTTCTTGGCTTAAAGAAATAAGAGAGAAGCTTTTTGCCCAAAGCCTTAGTTGGCTGAAACTTGTGTATGTGGTAAATTCAGTTCAGAGGGCAAGGGGGACCGTGCCACGGGGTCCAAACAGTTGTGCCACAAGTGTGATTGGGACAGGAGGGGATAGCTCTTCCCACCAAAGAGTGCTGACTTTTCCTCTCCTGGGGAAGAAGGAGAATTAGGAAAGAAGGAAGTCTAGGAGCTGGAACCTAGGACTGATACTCCAAAACCAACTGTTACTCTCCTTATAGAGTCCCATTCACTTTGTGCTAGTTACAAATGTATCTCTAGCTTTCTTTTTCTTCACTGGGGATTGGTGGAAAGGACAAGTGCACCTGTGGATCATAGGCTAATAGGTAGTGCCATAGTGCAGAGAGCACTGGGCTCTATAGAATATGGAAGAATTTAAATCCAGTCTCAGATACCTGCTAAGGTTACTGAACTACTACTGAACTAATTAGGGGTTGGATTTGAATCAAGTTGATCTAGATTTTCATAGTCCCAGCTCTCTGTCCTCAGTCCTGTATTTGAGAGTTATTACAACCCACCCAGGAAAGAGTTGTTCAGTTCTCTTTGAGTTGCGTCTGATCCATAGGGTGTTGGATAATGAGTAACCAGTGGTGTCAGGTATGTCTGCCCCTAAGCTTCTTGGATGATTAAAGCCAACTATTGGGATACCCAGTACACTCTTAAATAACTCAACCAACACCAGAGTCATGGGGGTGGGGGAGAATTCTTTTTTTTTTTTTTTTTTTTGCAAGTTGTCTGAATAGGTGCTGATTTAATGATAAATAACAGTGACTCACCAGCCCTCAGCACTAGTGCCTAATTACCAGGTGGGACTTAAGTAGGTTAAGTCATTCTCTCAGGCAAAAGAGAATCTTTCATCTTGAACACAAGATGTCCCTAAGATAGGATGAAGCAAACACATCTAATCAGAAAAAAACATTCCCCAAGCCAAAGACCGGGGACAAAGGGCGCTCCATGTTTTATCCATGCAAATAGATTTTGATCCTCTAAAAAACCCCAAATGTTAAATTAAAACAAAACAAAACAAAACAAAAAAACATTATGGGCTTACATGGGTGTGGCTCTATGTTAACTCTAGTGGTAAGAGATCCTGCCTCCACCCTCTGGGAGGTTTACCAAGTGAGACAGTCAAAAATTGAGCCAGGCTGGTTTAAAAGTCTCAAAAGAAGGGTACAAACATCACTAAAATAACAAGCAAATAGATATGTCCAAAGCTTGGGTGTGGATGGGAGAGGGAAGGAGATTTGGACATGGTATGTATAGGTGAGTGAAGGGGGAGTCATGGAAGAAAGGTAAAGACAGAATAAAGGGCAGGGAGAAAGGAAGAAGTGTTTTTATTTAGTCTAGGAAGACTGCATGGAGGATTCCAGAGGAGCTCTTTACTGGGCCTGGACTTCAGTGGTAAAAAGAACAATATTGGCCAATGTTTATATAATGCTTTAGGGTTTGAAGGCCGTATTATGTGGATTTTCTCATTCCCTATTTCTGACAATTCTGAGATATGGATGCTATCATTAGCTCTATTGTAAGTCAGAGAATGGAGTAACTAGAGTGCTGGGTCTGAAATCAAGGAAGGCCTAAGTTTGAATTGATCTCAACACTAACTAGCCATGTGACCCTGGGCAAGTCATGTAACTGTTTGCCTCAGTTTCCCCATCTGTCAAATGATCTGGAGAAAGAAATGGCAAATTACTCCAGTATCTTTGTCAAGAAAACCCCAAATGGGGTCAGAAAAAATTAGGAACAACGTGAAAAACAACTGAACAACAAGAGATAATCAGTATATTTCAGTCCATGGAGAGCTGGCTTCCAAGTTAGTAAAACTAGGGTTTAAATCTCTCCTATGATTAGTATTGGCTAATTGACTCCTCAATGCCTCCTGAGAACTAGGTAAACCTGAAAACTTCGGAGTTTGCTGAAGTGCTTCGGTAGAGGGAATTTCCTTTCTGGGAGTTACTTTATACAGGATAAAGACAACATCAATCAATAAATCACAAACAAAAGGAGACAAGCCTTTAATAAGTCCCTCCTGTATGCCAGGAACTTTGCTAAGCTCTTTTAAAGTATTATCTGCTTTAATCTTCACAACAATTCTTGGAGATAGGTGCTATTATTACCCCCATTTTATAGTTATGGAAATTGAGGCAGATAGAAGTTTAATATCTTACCCAAGGTCATACAGATAATACGCATCTGTGACTGGAGTTTAAACTCCAGTCTTCCTTATCCCACCTTGATGCCTGTAGAGTCCAGCAGAATAAATCTGCTTTCTCTTCATGGGACAGCTTTTCAAATATTCTAAGAGTCAATCAATCTATGAGAACTTATTAAGTATTTACTATGTGGTAGACCTCTAAGTTAAGTATTGGAATACAAAGAAAAGCCAAAAATCTCAAACAAAACAACAAAACTCATGCCTTGCCTTCACATTTTAAAGGAGGAGACATGGAGCAGCCAACTACAAGCTACAAACCTAAAAGGGACAAAGAGGGATAATTCTTAGAGAGAGGACAGTTGAGGGGAGAGGGGAGAAGAGAACATGGAGCCTTTTTTTAAAGGCCTCCCAAGAAAGATTTCGACTGAGTCTTGAGGGAAATCAGGAAAGTCAGGAGGCAGCCATGAGGAAAGAGAATTAGAAGCAGGCACAGTGGGCAGCCAGTGAAAAGACAAAATTGGGAGGTCGAGGGCCATATGCAAAGAAAAACAAGAAGGAAAATGTTGCTGGATAAGAATGTAGGTGAATGGAAGTCAACCTGTAAGGAGACTGAAAGACAGGAAGGGACAAGAACATTATCCTATGCCCTACCTGCCCCCAAAACCTTGTCTCTTCCAGCTTAAACATCCTCATTTCCTTCATCAGATCCTCAGATGACATGAAACTGAGGCCCTTTACAAACATCCTCATGGATTCTCAATAAATTAATCAACTTACATTTACCTCCTCATGAAAGCTCAAGGCTTTCTTCCTTCTTTTGTGCTGAAAAGATAGAAAAACCTAGTTTTCTATCCAACCATAAAAACTTAGAAAAGGAGAGAAGGTAACCTACAAAATATATGAGTCAATTAACTTGTTTTAAACATTGGGAATATAAATACCAAAACAAAAAAAGAGAAAGGAGACAGCCTTTTCCCCACAAATGACAGAAAAAAATGATATTTGAATGAAATTTGTGATTCTTCCAGAAATTGGTTGCTATTCCTTTTGTATGTGGTTTTTTTTTAATTTTTCCCATTATAAAGTCACCCTCTTTATTCACTGTGAACCAAGTCCCACCTGTTGCTATTAAGATCCCCTTTTTTTCCAGAGTGCCTCAATGGAAGGCTTACTATAGCTTTTTTCATCCCTGCCAGGTTTTGCTGGAGATACAAGCAATGGTATAATAAAGTCTGTCCTCTTGTCAGGGAAGACAGCAGCATTCCTCACATCCAGGTGCATCCATTTTTATGGGTATTGGCACCCAAACCTTAGACCCACAATTCAAAGATCACATTTCTAGTATCACTGTGGGGATTTTATTGCACATCTGGAGTAGACAATTAAGAAAGGGAAAAAAAAAACCAGGACCACCAAGAAAGGTGCCATCACAACCGAAAAAGCCTTGATTCTATTAAATGAACTCTGCCTGGGGGAGCCCCTATGGATACAGATTCCTTTTCATTCCCAGAGCATCTGGTTTAAATGCCAGGTGAACAGAAAGCAGGAAGGCAGAGAACAAACACCCAGAATTCAAAGCTCATCTTCATCTGGTAATGTGCCTGCTTTCTTTGTCCTTGCAGGAGGTCAGACTTCCTGAGACCCTCAGCGATGAAGAAGGGTCCCTGATTTATGACTGAATTCCCTTCTTTTTATTTTCTTGTGCCCTCCTCCCCCCACATCCATCCTTTGCATCAGTCACTGCTCAAAGCACACTGAAGGGAAAGAGGGACCTGTGAATCCATTCAAATGGGAAGTAGTTTGGAGCAAGCTCTGACATTCTGACACATATACTTCATCTTCAGAATTGGTTCTTTTCCACTCCAGTGGAGCAGGGCTATGGACTGCCCAGGCACTTGCCAAGGTCTCGTGTAATAGGAAGGCTTTTTTGTATTCGGGGTTCAATGGTCAGAGCTAACCTGAGATCTCTGGCAAGTCTGAGAGAATGTCATATTGACTCATTAAATGGTAAGCCTAATGCAAAGACAGCTTTCTTAAACTGTTAGGATCAGATTACAATTCATGGCAGAATTGCACAAGGAGGAGTCCACTACTCATCATGGATGCTGAGGATTAGTAATGTACCAATGAGGAGGGGGGAATACTTGCTTCAGATGAGTAAGCACTCAAAGTGAATCTAGAATGGTGTGTAAATCCCAGCCTAAACTTCTGGGAGTTTTCTCTTCCAGTCTTTTGGAGTTCAGAGGTTAGAAACCTAAGGAGCTTGGAGTCTGGAAGATTTTAGTTCAACCCTGTCTCAGACACATACAACCTGTGTCAGTTTACTTATTATATCAGTCTCAGTTTCTTCATTTATATAATGAGAGATTGATTTCTAAGGTTCATAATCAGCTACAAATCAATGATCCTACATAGGAGATGAAGAGATAATTTTTTTTTGTATATTTCATTGCTATACATGTAATGTCACAAAAAGTGAGAAAGCCACCTTTGATGTACATGACAATCTTCTAAGAAGGTATGGACAAAAATTGAATGTGTTTTATAAGACATGGATGGGTTGCTGTCTGCAGTGTAGGAGAAAAGACCAAAACTGATTAAAACAAATAAAAGGACAAATTCCCCACATTGGCCAGATCTGAAAAAGTAGGTCTCATTCTGTACTTTTCTGTCCTAATGTACATGCATAATGATGTGGTTTGCCAAATGGCTATTGCATCAACAAGAGTTCTTAAGAATTTCCAGGTGATTTATTCTTCTGATGTTGTTGTTATTGTATAACTTATTTTTCCACTTCTGTTCATTTTACTTCCGTAAAAATCTTGCTGAGATTTTTAGAAATGAAACCATACTCTTCGCTATTTTTTATTTACTGCACAATAATATTCCATTATATTCTATTCTCCAATTGATGAGCATCCTTTTAGTTTCCAATTTTTTTGCTACTACAAAAAGAGCTGATTTGTATTCCTATAGATCCTTTTCTACTTTCTGTGATCTCTTTGTATATAGACTTTTAAGCATCTTTCCAGAATAACATAGTGACCAGAACAATTCAGAATATCCCAAGTACATGTAAATTGTTTTGTATAAGAATAAGATTGATAGAGATTATTTTTTAAAAACCACCAAGGAAACTTTCTCATTAGACTTTTAATATACTATTATGTTAATATATTAGAATATATTTTCCCTCTGGTTCTTTTCCTTCTAAATCCATATAGGCTTGATGATCTTTCTCATTTCTTTGGGAAGGACAGCAATAAATACAAATCTGAGACATCGTTTCCTTCTATTGCTGTATTGAATTACTTTTTACTTTCCTCATATTGAGAGGAAATAGTGGTATGGTAGAATGAGTTCTGGATGTGAATCTTGACTTTGTCACTTAATGTTTGTGAAATTTTGCATTGGTCACTTCACTCCTTGAATCAGTTTTCATATCCATGGAATGAAAGGATTGGACTCAGTGACCTTGAAGATTCCTTCCAGTTTGTCATCTATAATCTTTGTGTTTTATCTCCTCTACTAAATGGAATACTTCTGAAGGGCAGGGGCCATACCTTCTATAATTGTCATGAATAGAGGGCTAGACCCAGGGCTGAGTTGGTAAATGTTTACACCTGTTCTTCAGAAATGCTTGACACTTTTTAAAAATAGTTTTTATTTACCAGATATATGCATGGGTAATTTTACAGCATTGACAATTGTCAAACCTTTTGTTCTAATTTTTCCCTGCCTCCCCCCCCCCAGATGACAAGTTGACCAATACATGTTAAATATGTTAAAGTATAAATTAAATCCAATATATGTATACATGTGCATGACACTTTTGGTATTAATATTTTCTCCATCACTTTCTTAAGTCTAGACAATAAATGATTTGTTAGTGTTATGTTTCCAAGGTGTAAATGCTCATACTGAAAATTTATCAATTGCATCTCAAGAGACAATTCTATCTGGCTCCAATTAGACTTGCATATGACCTGCTATTTGAACAGCAGTGGTTTATCATTTCCTTCTCCAGCTTATTTTACCAAGAGGAAACTGAAGCAAACAAGATTATGTAATTTGCCCAGAATCACTCAGGTAGTAAGGATCTGAGGCTGTAACTGAACACAGGAATATGTGTCTTCCTGACTCCAGGGCCAGAGCTCTATCCATTATAGCACTTAGCCATCTCACTGCAGATTCATATTTACTCTGGAACATATGGACTGAGAGAGTGGCCTGTACCTTGAAAAGTTAAAGAGTCACAGAACCAAGATGAGCCAGAGGTAGAACTTGAACCCAGGTCAGCTCTCTATCCATTCATTACCCCATGGTACATGCACAATGAATTTCATAGATGCTTTTTTGTGTACATGGCATCTCCATTGCTAGAATAAGCTCCTTAAGGGAAAGGACTTCTTCAGATTCATTTATGTATCCCAAATGCCTAGTGTGAAGCCTGGGACAGAACAGGTGTTTAATAAAAACAGATAGATAAATAATCAGACGGATGAGTCAGATGGATGGATGAATGGATGGATGGATGGATGGATGGATGGATGGATGGATGGATAAGTAGATGTATAGATAGGCAGATGAATAGGAAGATGGATGGTTGGATGAATGGATAGCTAGATGCATGGATGGATGGATGGGGGTGGATAGATAAAGCATTCATTAGGATCATCAAAATAAAAAACATCCCTATTATTAAGAAACTTACATTCTAATAGGGAAATAAATATAAAGGGAAGTTGGGAAGCATTGTTTGGGAGGAAAGGAGGGTAGCTTGGGGTTAGGGGAGGAAACAAGCATAAAGCAGCTGGTATGGAGGTGGAACAGGATGATAATGAACAATAGCGGAGAGATAACTATGGGCTGGGTCTTCTGGTGACCTGGAGATTCCAGGCAAGGACTTATCAATCACTGAATTAGCCTCAGGAAGGACTCCTATTCAAGGAACTGATGTAGATATGAAGCAGATCAGAGGCAGAGGTAGAGCCAGGCAAAGTGAGGAGTGGATGATTCATTAAAGGTTGTGCTTAAGAGAGATATTTGCCAGAAGTGAGATATGAGGTCAGGTCTTACTGACTCCAAGGCCAGGTCTCTTTAGCATTTTACCTCTCATTATTTTCATTCTTATTATTCATTGTTAGTGTAGTTGCTGTTATTATTATTTCAGAAGAAAATTTGATTAGCAGATTTTTGCACAGGGTAGATAAAAAGCTACTTTTAAAAATTAAATGCATTGGGATATAAGCTTATCTTCTGCAGGCTCCCTAAAAGGGTCTTCTGGACAGCAAAGAAGGTGAATGTATGGCATCCTATCCCCACATGATTTTACTTTCATTCTTTGGGTCTGTATATTTTGGAAGCTTTTGATATTGTGATATCAATTTTAAATGTTATCTTATATTTTTGTGCACCTACTTCACAGGGTCATTGTGAGGATCAAATGAGATAATATTTGTAAAGTGCTTAGAACAGTGCCTGGCACATAATAAACATTCTGTAAATGCTTATTTCCTTCCCTTCCCTCATCTTGTAGATTGGTACCATTGAGGGCATTCATTTTATCTGTGATGATGTTCCAGTTGCTGGACAATTTATTTGTTGGATTTTCATGAATGCTTTAGAGTTTGTGTTTGTACTGCTGTTATTACTCACTTTGCAAACCCCCATTCTTCTACTCAATACCTTGAAGACAATGCTCAAAAATATTTGTTGAAACAACTTTGAAAGACTTAGGAAATCTGATCAATGCAATGACCAACCATGGTTCCAGAGGACTAAGGTATCCATGTTCAGACAGAAAGATGATAATTTCAATGTGCAGATTCATACATTTATCAATATATATTATATTACATAAACATATTATAATTAACATATAAAGTTTCAATATAATATATACACATTTGTTATATCATATTATACATGTATATATATAATATAATAAACATGTACATAATATGTGGTAATACATATACACACAGCCTGTTCATGAATATATTTGACTATACATTAGAAATGAGTTTTGTTTTTCTTGTTTTCTCAAGGATAGAATATGGGTGGCTAGGGAGGGGAAGAATCCAGATAAGAAAATAAAATTACATTTTTTAAAAAAGAGAAAAAAGCCAAAGATTTGTTGATTTGATTTGACAACTTGGCAGGGGACAGGACAATAATAGTGTCTGACAACTCTTTTTTATCTCAGATGGTAGACAGATGGTTGCCCTTCAGGAGAAAGTTTAAAACCAAGGGGACCATGAATCATTATCTCTTTCCTTTCTGCAGCTCTGGTAGATAAAAGCTGTGGTCCCTGGCCTTGATAGTGCACTTTTTGGATTTCTGTCAGGACTTGCTAACGCAGACGTTAAAATATCTGTGAAGAGCTCAGCCAACTTTCAATTAGGCCTTACCAGGGGGCCAGGGATAAGGCACAAGTGGCAAAGTCCACAAATAAACCCCCAACTTAATTTTAACCAGGATGTTAACCTCTTTCCTCTCCACACCTCTGATGTGAATTGTTTTACCTGTAAAGGAGCAAAATGACCTGTCCTTTGTCTGTCTGTGTATAGTAGCATGGGTGTTTCATGAATACTTATTGAATTGAATCAAATAGGCCATCGAGCAGCAGGAAAAAGTGGCAGGCGCGAATTGATCAATGATGGACAGAATCAGCTACACCCAGAGAAGGAACACAGGGAAATGAGTGTAAACTGTTTGCATTTTTGTTTTTCTTCTCAGGTTATTTTTACCTTCTGAATCCAATTCTTCCTGTGCAACAAGAAATTCAGTTCTTCACACATATATTGTATTTAGGATATACTATAACATATTTAATATGTATGGGACTGCCTGCCATCTAGGGGAGGGAATAGAGGGAAGGAAGGAAAATTTGGAACAGAAGTGAGTACAAGGGATAATGTTATAAAAAATTACCCATGCATATGTTCTGTCAAAAAAAAAGTTATAATTATAAAATTGATAAAAAACAATAATATTCCATAATATTCACATACCATGATTCACAGTTTGATAACTTTTTGAGCATAGTTCTAAATCGCTCTCCAGAATGGCTGGATGTATTCACAATTCCACTAACAATGTATCAGTGTCCCAGTTTTCCCACATCCCCTCCAACATTCATCATCATCTTTTCCTGTCATCTTAGCCAATCTGAGAGGTATGTAGTAGTAGCTCAGTTGTCTTAATTTGCATTTCTCTGATTAATAGTGATTTAGAGCACCTTTTCATATGATTATAAACTATTTTAATTTCTTCATCGGAAAATTGTTCTTATCCTTTGACTATCAAATGGAGAATGGCTTGAATTTGTATAAACTTGAATCAATTCTCTATGTATTTTAGAAAAGAGGCCTTTATCAGAACCCTTAAATATGAATATGTTTTCCCATTTTATTGCTTCCCTTCTAATCTTGTCTGCATTAGTTTTATTTGTACAAAACTTTAACTTTATTATAATTCTTTAATATAATTATGAGTTCCAGTTCTTCTCTGTAAACAAATTCCTTCTTTCTCCACAGATCTGAGAAATAAACTATCCTATGTTCTAATTTGTTTATAATAGCAATCTTTATGTCTAAATCATGAACCCATTTTGACCTTATCTTGGTAGGTGGTGATAGGTGTGGGTCAATGCCTAGTTATTTTTCATACTAGTTTCCAATTTTCCCGGGAATCTTTGTCAAATATTGAGTTCTTTGGGTTTGTCAAACACTAGATTATTTGACTATTTTGTCCTGTGATCCTAACCTATACCACTGATCAACTACTCTATTTCTTAGCCAATACCAAATGGGTTTGATGACCACTGCTTTATAATGTAGTTTTCGGTTTGGATGAGCCCTCTTCTTAAGAATGATGACAGGCAATAGAGGAGTCCTATTTCTTATACAGAGCATGAACAGGTAACCTATGTTTGTATTCTCTATGGCAAAGGAAAAAACCCATTTAATTGGTTGCTGAACTGGAAATGAGGGTGCATATAAGATTACAAAGAAGAAACTAAATCTCTCTTCCTGGTGGCTGCTGAGAGAAAAGGAATGCTCTGAGTCCCTGGGAGGGTCCCAGGCTCTCTCTTCCATCATGATCAATGTAAGTACATGATCCCCCTCTTTCTTTGCTATTTTATATCTGTTTTTTCTTGATTTTAAGTGAAGACATATTAGAGATGAAACAACTGGAGTGTAACCTAGTGTGCTTACAAAGGTCAGGACCAGCTACCAAACGCAGAAAGGAGCCAACTCTGAGGAGTACCCTGCTTCATGCATCCAGCAGTCTATTGGCTTGGTTTCTGAGATTCCAAGTCCTACAAAGAAAGGAACAACTTGTCCACTGTATGAACTTGGTAGCAAAAGGGGTGTTTTTAGCTACTACTGTAAGTCTGAGCTTATTCTCTCATGTGTAGAAAGGAGGATGTGTCCCAATTCGGGAAAATATTTTTGTATTTTGGTTTTTCTAATTGTTTCAGTAAAAGCTAAATTGAAGTTAATTAATCAACGTTGAGGAGAAATCAATAGATTAAAAGATAGTAGGTGATAACTGGCACTAAGCAATTGATATTGCTAGTAATACATACTAGGATGAGGGCTTGAGCCAATGATAGTTTTAGAAGAATCCCGTTGCACCTTGGGGTATTACCAAAACCTTGATGGAGAGATGTAACCAGACACATTTTGGGAACATGATCTGCTAGTGTATATGTAGGATGGGAGAGTAAGTCCAGAATTTTGCTACATAAGGAATTCCCAGATGAGGAAATTCCCTCTATTAATACTTCACTGAAGACATGTAGGTCACTGAGAGACTAAATAAATTGCCAAAAGTCCTTTAGTCAATCTGTATAAGAAGTGGCTTTGAATTTAGGTCTTCCTGGCTCCAAAGTTGGCTCTCTATTCACCACACTATACTATTGCTCAATTATATTGTAAGTAAATATATACATTCATGGGGTACCCCAATTATTGACTGAAAGAGGGGTGACTACTACTTTATGGCATTATTTCTACAGGAAAATTCATTCCCAAAAGCCAGGGGCTCCCTTCCCCCTTCCCCCTTCTTACACTGTAAGTCTTCAGAAGGAGAAAATTCTGAAAACAGTTAATTCAGAGAGAGGAATGGAGATGAGTCTAGACAGGAGAAAGAAGTAAAGCCTTTGAGGATATCTATTTTGTTTGATCTGAAGCACTAAGATTTCAGCAGAATAAAGGATGGGGAAAGGGGAACTGGAAGAAGTACAGTACCCTTATTATATATTATATAAAACGTTGGATCTGGATCTTACTGGTAATTTAGTCTAACTGAAAGGCAGTGTGGGGCTACAGAAAGAATATTGGGTCTATAAAAAGGAAATTATTTGGAGTGTACAGATGGAAATCAAAATCAGTTAACAAAGAGGTTGATAAGTGAATGTCATACCAAAGAGAGAAAAAGACAGAAGTTTAAAAACCCCAACATATTTCACCATTATAGTTACACAATAAAGAGTAAATATGGGCCTCTGAAGGATAAACAAGCATCCATTCTCAGTAGAATACTAAGGCCTATATAAAGACACTACTGAGTGAGAGAAATCCAATTTCTACTCCCAGCAGGAGGAGATGCGTCTTGGTGTTTGATGAAGCCCCAATAGGGGGTATGAACATGGCCAGATGTAGATTGCACATGGCTACATGGAAGGATCTGCCAAGACTTGTCAAATTATCTGACTGCTGCCTACTTCGGTTAATTCACAAGGAAGCAGAAGATATATGATCAGATGAAACCCGGAACGTCCCTAGTGTCTTAAAAAGCTGGAAAGTGACAGAGTCAGGTCCATCTATAGCACTTTGAGCTCTTCAGATGGGAATCTGGGAATTTTGGAACAGAAGAGAGGACAAGGAATCTTTCTAGTTGGCTGGAGAGACGGTGTCAAAGAACAGCATCTGGCTCAGGATTCTTAAATAATAGGCTGCCAGAAAGGCATACAGATCATCTCAGAAAAACTAAATGAAATCATTTGACAGGAACCTCCCCAATGTGATTTAGAAGGATTTAAACTGAAATTTGATGGGAAGGAAGAAAAAAAATCTCAGACAAAAATAGTAAAACAGGATCCTACAGAGAATGAGTATGACATGGAAGCGTAATGAAGTGATGAATAATTCTCAGTGTAAGAGTGATGTGTCCCACACTTCAGCTCTAATTAATGTAACTAAAGGACACTATCCTAGAAATTCTTAAAATCTCTCTGTCTCTCTCTCTCTCTTTCTCTCTCTCTCTCTGTCTCTGTGTGTCTCTCTGTGTTTCTGTCTCTGTCTCTGTCTCTGTCTGTCTGTCTCTCTCTCTCTCTCTCTCTCTCTCTCTCTCTCTCTCTCTCTCTCTCTCTCTCTCTGTGTGTGTGTGTGTGTGTGTGTGTGTGTGTGTGTGTGTGTGTGTGTGTGTGTTGTATTCCTTTGGCTATCTGGTGAACTCTATAATCGCTTTTCAGAATATTTTCAAATGCATACAATAAAATACACAGGATTATAAAAGAAAGCAATTATATTAAAGATGTGATTTCCCATCCAAATTTAGAAATTGCTTGAAATCTATCCAAGGACTTCTTAGAAGTCTGTGCACCCAAGTTAAGAATATTCAAAGATAAGTTGAGTATCAGATAAGCTTGTCTCTAATTGAGTTGCAGCATCTATTGAACATATAAACTAGGTTTGAATTATTCCTACACACCCTCAGTTGAATGAATTAGTCAGGCAAAGGGGCAAATTAGTTGTGAGAAATGAAATACTTTGAGTCACAGAATGAAATCAGATAAAATACAATGGGATTGATGGAAAAAATTAAACATACCTCTCTGGATCTAGGCATATACCAGAAGGAGATTCTGGAAAGAGTATTTTTCCAACAATTGCTTCAGGAGTCAATTTTGGGAGACTTTGAGACAAGTACCAGATAGTATGATGAGGTAGGGACAGCAAGCCTAGGAGTGTCTCATTCTTCTTTCCTTCTTTTGCCCATCCTTCTCCTGCCACTTGATTATCTCATTAGAGAGATTAGACCAGTAGTAAACAGAGGATTAAACTGGTAGCTCAACTCTTACTAAAGTACTTTAATAAATATCCTTTTCTAAAAGCTAATTAACTCTGACTGGCTAATGAATATCGGTGCATAATTGGTAATTACACCTATGGAGATTCATGAGTGATAGTACTAAAACTTCCCTTCTATACCTGACTTTGTAGATCTGGGATTACCCCCTTGGAGCCCATAGGGCAGAGTAATCAACTTTCCTCTGGGGGACCTTACCTGTTAGCGTAAATGAGCACTGAGTGAGTCCAGATGGAATGCTAAAAAGGAGAAGGGAAAACCACAACTGGGAAAAGGGTCAGAACCAGTATTTATAGACTTAGCTATCTATGTAAAGCACTGATCATGGGTATGAGAAACATAATTAATTAGAAATATTAAATAGGGAGAAATATACCTTAAGGCTTCATTAAGTTTTAGGGATAGCACTCAAGAATGGAAAGAGATCGCCTGGAAAAAGGACAGAGTCAAAGCTTGGGCTGCAAGTGAAATCTGTAGCAGTGGTGTGACTTCCATTGAGCACATACATATGAGTGGACATAAATACTGCTCTCCCAACTCTTTACATCTTTTTAAAATTTATTTTATTTTCAGGTTTGAATTGTCTTCCTCACTTCCTCATGGCCAGATTATTGAAATGGTCTCCTGGCTACTCTCCCTGTATCAAATCTTTTCTTACTATAGTCCATCTTTCAATTAGTTGTCAAAGTGACCTTCCTCAAGTGTAGGACTGACCAAATCAGGACATACACCTCTGCCCTCCTCCTCAAACCCTCTGGTGCTCCCTATCATCTCCAGAATCAAATATGAATGCCTCTTTTTAGCATTCAGAGCCTTTTATAGGATGGCCCCTTCCAACCTTTCTAGTCTGTTTATACTTTACTCCCCTCCACATAAATGTGGAATCCAATGACACAGTCCTTTTTGCTGGGAATTCCTCCCACAAGATACTCCCTCTCACAACTCAGGATATTTTTACTGGCTGGCTGCTCTCATGAGTAGAATGCTCTCTCTCCTAGTCTCTACCTTCAGGCTTCCTTTAAATCTTACTTTAAATCCCACCTTCTACAAGAAATCTCTGACCCTCTTTTTGTACAGCAAAATAACTGTTTGGACATGTATACGTATATTGTATTTAATTCATACTTAAACATATTTAACATGTATTGGTCAACCTGCCATCTGGGGGTGGGGAAGGAGAGGAAAAATTAGAACAAAGGGTTTGGCAGTTGGTCAGTGTTGTAAAATTACCCATGCATATATCTGGTAAATAAAAACTATTAAAAAAAAAAAAAGAAGAAATCTCTGACCCTCCCTTAATGCTAATATCTTCCCTCTGTGATTATTTCTAGCTTATCCTTTCTCTCCATCTCCCTGTCTCTATCTCTCTCTAAATGGATTTAGATAGATTTAGATATCGATAGGTTGACAATTATATTCATATTTTGTTAACTATTAGAATGTGAGCTCTTTGAGGGAAGGGACAGCATTTTTAACCTTTCTTCATATAGATATATGAATAAGGTATATGAAATTATTTTGCTAAACAATAAAGAAGGGACCTCCCCATGGGGGCTCAAACCATTAGAAGTAGAGGAGAAACCCCTAAACCTTTCAGGATACCCTATAATCCTGAAAGGGAGATGTAGCAGCCTAGTTCTAGGAAACTACACAAAAGAAATTCAAGATCCAGGAAGATGCTAAGTGACTTCTCTGACTTCCTCAAGATCATAACAAGTGACTGAATCCAGATTTTAACCTATGACCTCTGAATTCTAAAATCTATCTCTTATCTTGTACCTCATGATTATCTTCAGGAGAAATGAGATGCTATATAAATATCAGTTATTATTATTCAAGGGTATGATCACATTTGGGAGAGATATCAGCTACCCCTAAAATACCTATTTCCATAGAATTTCTCAAGAAGTCTGCCTGAATTTCTTTCAACTCTTTGGTCTCTTCTTCCCTTCTTTGAGACTGAACTATTTTAGGTAGCAGTAAAAATAAAATTTGGATTAACCCCGAATTCTTGGCTGTAATACAATACCTTAATTATGTGCTTTTTAGTTGTTGCTAAGCAAGTCAAGCTCCTCAGGGTGCTTTGAGGTTACTGGAACTGTTTGGTATTCAGTGGAACCCAGTCTGTTTACTCCACCCCTTCTTACACATGGCCCCACAGGCATCCAAGGAGAGTATGTTGAAAACCTGGCCTAACTCTGACATTTATCTACTTCATGACCTTAGGCATGTAACTCAGCTAGCTCCCTAGCGTTTACCTGGTTGTAAAAGACTTACTCTCATATAGCACGGCATAATATAGCACAGATGAGAGTCAACCAGGTGTATTATATCTTTTAGCTGCCCTTGAAGCAAGAGTTCAAGTCCCAACTTAGACATATATTAACTTTATGGTTGGTTGTTGTCCTTCACTCTCGAAGAAGACCAAAATACTATCACTTGAGGGTGTCCTTGTATCGTCTTTTCTGACCACCTTGTGAGCACTTACCTTGTGTGATTTCTCCATAAAATAGTCTTTTTGATAAGCATACATTTGGTAAACAATGTGGCCTGCCCAATGGAGCTGTGCTTTCTGCAGTAGAGTTGGAACGCTTGGCAGTTTGGTTTGAGAAGGGACCTCAGTGTCTGGTACCTCATCCTTCCAGGTGATCTTCAGAATCTTCTTAAGATAATTGAAATGGAAGCAATTCAATTTCTTGGCATGGAGCTGGTACACTGTCCAGGTTTCACAGGTGTACAACAATGAGGTCAACACAGTGACTCTGTAGACTTTGGTTTGGTGGTCAGTCTAATACCTCTCCTCTCCCACACTTTCCTTGGGAGCTTCCCAAACTCTGAGTTAGCCATAAACCTATGGATGTTCTCCCAACGCTATTATCTAGGACTCCAAGTTGAGGAAGCTTCCTCTTTCAGAAGTTCCTAGCATCAGTGAAATTGTGGGTTTAGTCCCTATACTATCAAAGTGAATAGATGCCTCACTTCCACTTGCTCATTTTATAGAGGATGACCCATGACTGAAAATGGCAAATGCCCAGCGTCATTCAGCCATTCAGGGTCTGAAGCAGGATTGGACCCCTGACTTTCTTGGGTCTGAGTCCAGCACACTAAAATATTCTTCTGGGTTGCCTCCAGACCATAAATTGGGGCTGCCTTCTTGCTGTGCTATCTCATTATATTTCTCCCAGACATTTTAGACTGCCTCAGGTAGTTTTCTATTCTTGGGATTTAGAATGAGCTGAACTACACACAGCACAATCTGCCTTCCCATTCTATGACATTCATGGGCTGAGAGCGTGATTTATGATTTTCTTTATCATAAACCCTTTACCCAGATGTTGCGGCTTCACTGAAATCAGATCAGGGAGAAGAACAGAAGAGGCTTGTGCTCCAGATTGAGACTTTCAGAGCAGGAAATGACAGAGAGGAATGTGTTTGTGCTTAGATGGCTAACAAGAGGCCTGAGCCCACTAGAGCTGCAAACAGAGCCAACTTTTCCTTCTGGAGGGATGGGGAGGGAGAGAGCCATTCACTCATAATGGGCAGACAGGATTAGGCCCCCTGAGAGTAAAGCCCTTCAGCTCAAGCAAGGGAAAAAAAGGATGATAAATTCAAACAGATGGGAGCTCTGTCATGATAACATGATGTCAGTTGTGGTCACTGTCCTAAGAACAAAAAGAGATTAGAGGCCTTGGCAAATGCTCAACTTATGAATAAGGCCATAGACAATGGGGCAGAGGGACCAGGATCCACAAATACCAGCATGTCAGGTCAATCCTAGAGGTAAGAGATTGTGGAGAACAGACAATTGAGGACTGGATGTATGCTAGGAAAACCTGAGTTCCACTTCCACTTCAGATGGTTTAGCTGAGTGGTCCTGAATTAGTTCAGGACCAGGGCCATCTCCTGCTGTCTTGATCTGCATCTGGCCACGGACTGATGGCTTCAGAGGAGAAAGTGAAGGTGGCGACCTTGCCCAGCCCTCCCTCACTTAAATCCAACTCACTTGCATGTCACAGCATCACTTCCCTGATGTCATGGTCCTCTTCGAGAACGAAGGACAAACAGCAACCTCTGTGAGTTGTATTAAATGCTGTGCCATTGGGGATCCAACTGGAACTGGCCAATTGGGCAACACTTCATTTTTTTCCCCCTTTTTCTCCTTCTCCTCTTCCTTTTCTTCCTCTTCTTCCTTTTCCTTCTCCTTTTCTTCCTCCTCCTTTTCCTTCTTCTCCTTCCTTTCCCTCCCTTTCCTTGTCTTCCCTTGCCTTGCCTTCTATCCACTGCATTCCCTAACTCTCTACAGGGGGAGTGAACAAAAGTTTAGAATACAACCAATAAGATGCATTAGCAAAGGGAATACATATGAGCAAAACCACACACAACTACACAACTCTGGAACTCCAGGGACTTGATGTTGTTTCTTTTTCAGGAAGGTCCCCATAAAGGTTGTTTTAGGGGGTGGCATAAGGCCATTAGTGAATTGAAAAGTCATTGTACTGCTTGTCTGAGTGACTCCTGGAAGGACCATTTGGATCACTTGACTTCTGGGAAGCTGCTGCTGGGTTGGACTAGGCGGGATACTCCAGGACAGTTAAGGGCTGATGGACAGCTTCCTTTGGATTGGCTGGGTAAGTTGCTTTTTTTTCCTGGGGGGATGATTTCTAATTTATCCTCTTTCTATATATATATATATACACACACACATATATATATATATATATCTGTACAAAATAATTGATTTTATTTTGTCTACCCAATTAAATGGATATTCTTGAGAAAAGGGACTCTCTTCTGCCTTTCTTTGAATTCCTAGTACTTAGCACCTCTGGCCCACACTGGATAGGGCATCATGCTGGACTTCCTGGGCTTGCTCCTCAATGGGCAGCTGTAATCTTTCACCCACTTCAACCAGTGCCTCTGCTGGTTGGTATTTTGGATGACTTTTAGCCTAGCAAAAACCTTTCATGGATTGACTCCCTTAAAGCCTCATCTCTGAGGCTTGTTTGTCACCTCTAAGTGAGAGGTGGAAGATTTACCTTCTGGTCAATAACCCATCCCAGTTAAACCCCAGTTCTCTTAATTCCCTAAACCTAAGATTCCCTCAATTTATGGTGATCAGTTCAGATTCATCAATTTGCATTTTCCTGACTCTTTTGGGGGATCTTAGAAACAAGAATATCCAGGAACAAATGCCTATGCCCTACAGGCAACTTGATTATTTCTACTGACTTTTTCAAAAGCAATTAAGCCTGAGATCCTTTCCTCTGTAGAACTCTCCTTTACCTCCTGAAAGGACTTCTCTTTACTTTTAAAAGTCTCTCTCTTTTCCCTTCTTCCACCCTCTCAGCTTTTCTGAATTCTCACTAGGACATGCTATTATATTAGAACAATGTAAAATAATTAATATTTACTAGAACCAGAAAAATAGTCACCTGCCTACCTTCTTCCTAGGATTGTGGGCTGAGGCAGGCTACTGTTAACTGCATGGGAATAGTTAAATTTTCAGAGTGAGCATTTATACCTGGGAAGTTAGCAAACACCACAAATCAAGTCTTGATATATTGTTTTATTGATTGTCTAGATTAAGAAAGAAAAATGTTAATGATAAATTTATTTATCTATCTATCTATTTATTTATTTCCCCTGAGGCTGGGGTTAAATGACTTGCCCAGAGTCACACAGCTAGGAAGTGTTAAGTGTCTGAGAGCAAATTTGAACTCGGGTCCTCCTGAATTCAAGGCTGGTGCTCTATCCACTGCGCCACCTAGCTGCCCCTTAACGATAAATTTAAAAGTGGATCAAGGATTTTAAAAGTTTACTAGTTCACCAGCACATCAAGGGCTTCAGAACTTCTGAAAATATTCTCTAAGTACTAAAGGATAAACTTAGAAATTGGGACAACTTGAATAGCTACTTTAGGGACAACTGAAATTTGAAAATTCTTCTCCCTACCAGTTTACACAAGGGTAGGTGACCTCACCTCCAAGATACCTTCTCCCAGGTCTTCAACCATAATGTATAGATATGTTATTGATCTATATCTCAGGACCAAAAAAAAAGCCATTAACCTCAATGCATTTTCTATTCTGGATAAGGAAAAAGGATCATAGAGGTAAGTGACTTAGTATCTTGTGCCAGAAACTTTCTTGAATAAAAAAGGTTCAAATTTTACCTTTTTCGCTTACTGATCATATGGTTCTGGGCATATTACTTTACCTCTTAACCTCAGTTTCTCCAGCTGTAACACAAGGCTACTAAAGTCACAGAGTTGATGTGAGATTCAAATAAAATAATGTTTGTTGTTCAGTTGTACTTGACTCTTCATGACCCCATTTGGGTTTTTTTTGGCAAAGATACTGGAATGTTTTGCCATTTCCTTCTCCAGCTCATTTTACAGATGAGGAAAATGAGGTAAACTGGGTTAAGGGCCTTGCTCAGGGTCACACAGCTAGTAAGTGTCTGATGGCAGATTTGAATTCAGGAAGAGGAATCAAATAATAAACTAAAAGTCCTACTAAAATGCTAGTTATTAGTACCTTGACATAATTCTGAGGTGGAAGAAAGAGGTATATCAATATTTTTTGGCAGATTGGGGGGCAGAAGTGATTCTCCAGACCCCTGTTCCAAACTGCAAGTTCACTTCTTTTCATAACTTTATCTCTTTCCCTACTTCCCCTTTCCCAAATGGCCATGCTCTTCTTTCTCTGACATGAGATAATGTAAGGGAGCTGTCCTCTAGGACTGTAATTTGTGAAGCATTCCTCAGGAAGCATGGAAATAGATGTGTTAACCATGAAACAAGTGAATGGAAAAAAATCCCAGAAAGTCTTTTAAGCAGTTGAGAAATTACTAAATTGTGAATGTGACACGCAGAAAGACATGACAAATATGATGAATACAAAGCAAAGGAAGACTTCTATGAATTGATGCAAACTGAAGTAATCAGAATTAGAAAAATAATGTACAATGACCATAACCATGTAAAGGAAAAGAACTACACAATGATTGACATAGAATATTCTAAAATTATAATGATCAAAATTGACCCTAAACAAGACATATGGAAAGACACCTGCTCTCCTTTATTTATGAGATATAGGACCTACATATCAGGTTAAATTTTTTCTATATTTTGGTCAATTTGTATTTTTTTTTTATCATAATGGACAGAAAAGGACATTCTCTGGGACAGGAAGGAGTTAACATGGGCAATGTCTGTGATATAGAAACAAATGACATCAATAAAACTTATTTAAAAATAAAAATAAATAAAAATAGAGTTGGATTTCTGAGCTCTCTGGGGAAGATTTCTTCCTTGTAAAAAAACAAAACAAAACAAACAAACAAGCAAAAAGCTTTGAAATTTCCCTTCTCTGTCCCATCTTTCTATTCCTTCTCCTGTGTGGTCTAGATTGATAGAATCTCCCATTCTAATACACCCCTTATAACTGTTGGAAGATGTCACATTACAGTGAAAAGCAAAACTCCCTAATTTATTCCTCCTCTGTAGCCCTTCATCTTAGTATCCTTATTCCCCTTTTCTCTTAGATCCATAAGAATCTGGCCCATTTCTTAGAGGAAAAGGATCTTTTGAGTACACAGTGGAAGACAAAGTGGTCTTCAAATGTAATGGACTTCCCTAAAGAATGTTGTGGGCAGCTAGGTGGGGAAGTGAATAGAGTATTGGACCTGCAGTCAGGAAATCCCTCTTCCTGAGTTCAATGACCTCAGTGACATACTAACTGTGTGACCATGGGCAAATTCACTTAACTCTGCTTGCCTCAGTTTCCCCATCTGTAAAAGGAGCTGGAAAGGAGAGGTAAATGGCAAATTACTCTAGTATCTTTGCCAAGAGTTGGATACAACTGAACAACAATAATAGCATTGTCATTTTCTTATAAAGAGGTAGAAAGAGTGACCAGGAGGATTCTAAACAAGAAAAATCTCTCATTTGTCCAACCTTCAGTGCAAGTTAGAATGCTGGGGCTTATGTGGTTCCAAGAGAGTAAGGCACATTTGAAGTGTTCACACTCAATTAGAGTGGCTCAGCTCTGTACCAATGTTGAATAGATTATCTGTTTTAGGTTAGGCTTCGGAGAGTCCATTAGAGTAGGGCTTCTTAAACTTTTTCTACTTGTGACCTTCTTGTCCTGAGAAATTTTTATCTGATGATTTAATATATAAATATATTATATATATGATATAAAATAGGTATACAAATCAAACATTTAATGATAATAACTTATAATTTTGTGATCCTTGTTTTCAGTTGCATGACCCTATGAAAGATTGCAACCCATAGTTTAAAAAGCTTTTCACTAGACCAGGCTGTCTCTTTAAGTGGGATTATGAGGGTAGTGATGACATCTGGCAATGGAGAAGGAATTAAAATAATTCGGTATTAAAAAAAAAATCAATAAAAGATTCTCAATGTGTTTTACAACCATTTCTTTGTACATTTCTAAAGCCCGTAACTCAGTTTAAGAGCAAGAAAATATGCAAAGAGAATCCACAAAAAAGCCAAAGGCCACTAGCTTCTTCCTATTATAGTAAGGCTATAACCTGCATTTTGAGACTGATCATTCAGTTAAAATGATGCTTCATGAACACAACATGTATAACCTGTATTGAATTGCTTGTCTTTTCAATGAGGTGGAGTAGTGAGGGAGGAAAGGAGAGAATTTGGATCTCAGAGTTTTAAAAACAAATGTTTACTATTATTTTTACATGAAACTGGAGAAAAATAAAATACTAAATAAATTTAATTTTTAACAAAAATAAATAGAAGGCAGATGATTGCTTAAAATAAATATATAAAATAAAATGATACTTTAGGTAGCTCTGGTGTGGAAGCTGCCAAGTAGAAAATAAATGTATTCTCCCTTCTCCAAAGACAATCCACACTTGTCCTATTCATTTCACTTCAGTTCTAGGAACATATTCTGAGCAAGGCACTGGTGCTAGGGGTACAAAAAAAACCAATGAAGGTCTTGAGGTCCTCTGCTGCTATTCGGATTCTTTCAACCTCAACCTTTACTTGGGTTATGGTTAGAAAATTCATTTTAGAAGCTATTGTATCTCTGGATACCAGCCTGGGTCCTACAAATCCTCCTAGAACTTACAGTGTAAAGGAGCTGATGAGAAATCCTCTCAAATCCTATCATACTCCAGTTCTAGTCTGGGTCCATGCAAATAATTTTAAGAGGTAAACTATGAATAAAAGGGGCTGGGTGGAGCTTCTTTTAAGTCCCAACTAAGTCCTACCTCATCAGGAAGCCTTCTTCAACACCTCTTAATTCCAATGCTTTCCCTCTTGTATATAACTTATATATTTTTGTTTAGGGGGTTGTTGTCCCCTATTGTACTGTAAATTCCTTGAGGACAGAAATTGTATTTTTTTTATCTTTGTGTATCCCCAATGCTCAGCCCAGTACTTTGCACATAGTAAGTTCTTACTAAATATCTATTGAAAAAAATGAAAGAATGAAACTCATAGAATACCCAACAACTAAATGCTTTGTCTTCCCTAATGCAGATTTCATAATAAACATGCCATATATGGCTTTATATGTCATTGACATGTCATATGTCATGTTAAACACAACATCAATGAAAGATTTCTGGGACACTCTACTGGAGATTTCCTTCCAAGTTGACACCAAATTATTAATTACTTTTCCTTGGAACTAACATTCAACCAGTTTCTAATTCACCCAACTGTACACTTGCCTAGCCCATATCTTCCCAGTTGTCTACAAAGCTAGAACAATATACTTTATCATCAAACACTTTGCTAAAATATAAAGTGATGTACAATTTCTCTGATGTACAAGTCAGATAACCTAATCAAAAAAGGGAAATGAGATTAGTCTAGCTCAGTAATTAACAAAATTTTTTTAGATAAATATTTTAGGTTTTGTGGGTCAAGAACATAGAGGATATTATGTAGGTACTTATATAAAAAAGAAAAAACCAAATTTCTACTAATTTTTCATTGATGAAATTCAAAATATATTATTAATAAATACTTTAAAATGGACCTGCTAATGAGAAATATTTTAGAGAGCTGATATTTCATGTTATTAATTTTCAAAGTTAGTGTTCCTTATCATCAAATTGATTGGGAATGTTTGTTTTAATGCTAATCCAAAGTGAAATTTTAGGCATTTTAATCTTTGAAAACATCTTTCATCCAGATGAATATTGCCAAGTATTAATATCAATCTGCAAGTGTATGATTTTAACTGAGCATATTCATCACTTATAAAGTATTTATACAATTATATTAGATTCTCTTGATATTTGCCTTTTATCATGTATTTATAGTGTAGATTAATTGCTTCCATTTGAAGATCAGGTGGAAGCTTCTCAATTGTACAGTTAAATGGATTTTGAAATATGAACATTTCTTTTGCATTTATATCAAGGTCAGAAAAACGCTGTTGGAACTAGTTCAAGCTAGGAAAATATATCTGCTGCACATTTGTTTGAGAATGGAGGTGTTTTACTTCTTGTTTTAATCTTTGAAAGAATGGGAAATGTGTAAAGCAGCTTGATCTTACTTGTGATTTATTTTCTTTCGATGGCATCTAAGTGATAGAGCTAAGCCTAAGGTCAGAAAACCTGAGTTCAAATTAGGCCTCGGATTCTTCCTGGGCAAGTCACTTAACCTTTAATTATCTCAGTTTCCTTATATATAAAATAGGGATAATCATATTACATCCCTCCTACGGTTGTTGAGATAATATTTGTAAAGCATTTATCACACCATCTGGTACATAGCAAGTGCTAGATAAATGTTAGTAATTGCTATAACTATTCTCATCAAATTGATTTAACCATGCTACAAGTTATACAAGTAAGAATTGTTTTGCTTTTATTAGGAAATATTTATTAGGAAAATTTATTAGAATTCCCCAAACCTTTCAATATCTTCAATGGAGAATGGTTCTCATTCAGAAAAATTTCAATCTCAGTCCTAAGCTCAAAAAATCATCATAAAACTTTTTTCCTCTTCTTTTCTTGTTTTGACATTATGGTTGTGTATTGGGAATAAGAAATAAAAAATATTACAAAAAATATGGCAAGAGAAGTGAAAGTTGAACTACTGTTGAATTATAACTGCATCACTGTGATTTGCTGTGAGACTAGTTGTAGTGGGGAGAAATGCAAGTGTTGTATACTCTCTTTCAATATTCTCTGTCTTTGAAGAGCAAAACCAGCCATAGACAATACCTAAATGGTTGCATTCCAACAAAACTTTTTTAAAGTAAAAATCATTCTTAGCCTAATTTGCTACCTATGGTTTAGCTCATGACATGTTCTTTTCTTTCTTTCTTTTTTTTTTTAATAGTTTTTATTTACCAGATATATGCATGGATAATTTTATAACATTGACAATTGCCAAACCTTTTGTTCTAATTTTTCCCCTCCTCCCCCCCCCCCCCAGATGGAAGGTTGATCAATACATTTTAAATATGTTAAAGTATAAATTAAATACAATATATGTATACATGTCATGACATGTTCTTGATGAAGCTATATTGGGTCCTTGTGATCATTGCTTCCTTTACTAAATATTCTCTAATAATCATTCCTTTTAATAAAATATAGAAAATTTTCCAGGAACCAAAGGTTAACTCCCTGGTTTATAGTTTGTTAACTTCACTTTCTCGCCAGACCATATTTGTCCTTCTCTAGGCCTATCGTACTGCTGCTGTCATGATCTTACAAGGATTACTAACAATTGTCCAGGAATTACATTTACCTATTTCTTCAGGACCCTGGGAAATAGTTCATTTTGTTCTGGTGACCCAAATTCATGAAAGGCAACCAGCTGCTCTGTATTATCTTGTCCATATTTGGTATCAACTGCTTATTAGTCATTTTTATTTTGCTTTTCCCAGTCAGTCAATAAGCATTTATTAAGCACTTATTTTTGGCAGGTGTTGTATTAAGCACAGGAATCCATTATAAAAAGCCCCATAAACAATATGGTCCCATATCAAGCTGCCTGTTGGAAATTTTGAACAATATATCTATCTTGTATATACCTCAAACTCAATGTTTCTTCCCTTTTTTGAACATGTGGTTTGGGAAGCCAAAAGTTCTTCCACTTATTTCTATGGAGAGAAATAGGAGACAGATTTCTTTCTCCTCTTCCTCCTGCTTATCTCCAGTCCATTAAAGCAGTGAGAATTTTTGCTTGCCTCTACTAGTTCAAGACCACACTTCCAGTGTCTAGCTGCCTCTTCTGCTTTGAGTTTCTTCCCCTGACCACAGGTGGACAAACAACAATCACAAGATGGATATTTCCAGACTGGGTCACTTATAATTGAGTTCAAGGAATTGTAATTTTCAGAGTATGAGTGCTGACTAGCATAGTGAGAGCTTTCTGCAACTGAACCACTTCTTAAAGAAGAGATGATCACTAACAGTATTATCTCAGAACCTAAAGTCCATAGCCATGATCCAGTTGGGTGGAGACCTGGAGCTTGAGTTGTTGCTTGGACGATGCTGACTGAAGTAATTGTGAAATCTGTTCAATAGTCCACAGATATCCTGGGAGCCTTTACGTTTGGAAGAGTAAGTGAAAGTGAAAGGTAAAAACTGTTTCTATAACCATTTGTGGGCTTATATGGATCCTTTCAGGGTCATGTGTTTTCTGTTCTGAGAGTTCTTTGTGATTGTTTTCTGGTTCATATTTGAAAGTTTGTGGGTTTGGGTTGTTTGGGTTTTTTTTTTTTAAAGTATTTAAAGAGAAAATTCCTTGTGGGAGAGGGACATTCTGCTGGGCCATCTAAGAAGGAGACTAGAGCCAAAGTGTAAAAGTTCTAAATACAACAGAGAAAAAATTGTATCTTATCTTAAAACTAATAGGGAGTCACTAGAGGCTTTTGAGCAAAGGGGAATATTATGTTCAGACTTGTGCTAGGAATATCACTTTGGTAGATGAATGAAGAATGAGTTGGAGAAAGAAGATTCAAATTAGCAGGCTACTGCAAAACTCCATGCAAGAAATGATGAGGTCCTGAAATAGAGTGGTACCTATATGACTGGAAAGAAAGAGATGGAAGCACGAGATGCTGTGAAGGTAGAATTGTCCAAACCTGGCAACTCATGATATAATCAAATTTTTCTATTCTGCCAATTATTTCTGCTCTTCAGGGCACAAATTCTGCTTTCACAATTCTCTCTCTCTCTCTCTCTCTCTCTCTCTCTCTCTCTCTCTCTCTCTCTCTCTCTCTCTCTCTCTCTCTCTCTTTTTCTTTTAAAACCATTCAGGGAACATCCTGTTGTGGTTCTATGCACTTTTGAAATCTACAGGCTCTTTTTCCTTATTAGGTGTTGATTCATTTTCTACTGTATTACAATATTTACTTATAGATGTCTAGGCTGCTTAGATATTTTTCCTATTGATTATCTGTTTATGCTCAAGGTCCTTAACTGAGTGTCCTTTCTGAGATACCTTGTAATTTCATTCACTCCGCCCTTTTCCCTCTTAGTTCCTATTATTTACTTTCTGACTCCTTGCCTCTTAAAAAAACAAACAAACAAACAAACCTTTTTTTAAACAAAGATCTGCTTTCTCTCTCTCCACCTTTCCACTTACTCCTCACTGAGAAAACAAGAAAAACAAAAACCTATTACAAACATGTATAGTCAAGCAAAACAATATATTGGTCATGTCCAAAAAGTCTCAATCTTCACTCTGACTTCATCATCTCAGTGTGATGACTAGTCTATTTTAACATGCATCCTTTTGAATCATGGTCTTTCAAATTGTCTTTACAAAAGGGTTGTTATAGTGTGCGTTTTCCTACTGATTCCACTTATTGCATACAATTCTACTCAGATTTTCTGAAACCAGCCCATTCATTCTTAAAATGCAATTATATTCTAACAGATTCATATGATGTATCTTGTTTAACTGTTCTGCAATTGATAGATACCCCTCTCAGCTTCCTTTTTTTTTGCCACTAAAAAACAGAGTTTCTACACTTTTTGTATCTAAGGGACCTTTTATTCTTTGGGACGTAGACTTACCTAGTAATAGTACTGTTTTTTTCCCCCTTTAATAATGGCTTTCCTGTGAGAACTCTTTTCTCAGATTCTGCTCACTCTGGGCAATTTACATTTTGCAAGCTTCAAGCTCTGTTCCAAGGAACTTTTATTAGGGTGAAACTGAGCAAGATAGATGCATGGCTCTTTCCCTCAAGCTTAATGATGTGCCACACAGCTACACACACCTCTTGCCCCAGTTCCCTCCATTCCTTAATCTTTGGTCTCTATTGTAGCATGGAGTGCTGACAAGCACAGGAAGGAGTTATGTTGCAAGCCTGTGGGACAGCTAATAAAATTCTGTCAAAGTGTGGCAAATAATGGATGAGGGATACTGAGTGAGCTAGCCTTTGCTGCTGTTAACTCATCAGTTGTTACTTCCTCAGACTGTGGAGGCATCTGACATTGCCTTGTCTCCTGTGCAAAATTCCTACTTTGGAAAGGTTTTAAAGGTCATGAAGATCTAAGAAAAGGTCTAATCCTCTACCTTGTTCACATGACCTAGAAGTCCTTAGCAACTCATTAGATACCTGAGGTGATGGGGAGTAGTAAATTGTTAAGGATAACTCCAAGTTTACAAGCTTGGATGACTGGAGAATGGTAGTCACCTTGACAGAAAGGAGATCTCACTCTCAACTTTTCTGTGAAAACCATAAAATAAAGAGTCTTCATTGGATTTTATAGTGACTTTATTAAATAAAAATCCCAGTAATTAGGAAAAGTTCAGTTCAGACATACTGAGTTTGAGATATCAACAAGAGAGATACATTATTCAAAATATCTAATGGGCAGTTCATGGTATGGGATCATACTATTCATGGAGTCCTTTATCATGGAAATGGAAGAGTTGTCAAGGTTATAGTCAGATTAAGAGTTATGATCATGGATGATTTGGGAACAGCTCAGAAGAGTGATTAAGGCTAGATATAAATAATTAATAGTCAACTTCATAGAGATAATAATTGAAGCCACTGGAATCAATGAAGTTACTGAAAAAGAAGGTATAGAAACTGAACAGAAGAGGGTCCCAGAACAGAACTTTGATGAACGCCAATAATTAAGGATATACATAGAAAATGATTCCACAAAGGAGACTGATAGGTAGAGGAGCTGGGAGGGAGCAGTGCTACAAAAACCTGGGAAGGAGAACATTGATCTACAGTGTCAAATGTGGCAGTAAGAGCAAAAAGAATGATGACTGGTGCTCCCTGGTAACTACAGAGACAGCAATTTCAGGAAAGGGATGAGGTCAGAAGCCATAGATTGCCAGATTACAAGAGTTTGAGAAGTAAAACTGAGAGGAAATGAAGCAATAAGTATGAACAGCTCTTTCTAGAAGTCTGGTTGTGAAAGAGTGAAGACATCTAGGATGAAAGCTTGAAGGAGTCCAAGTGAGGGTTTTTAAATGGATGGAGATCTTGAACATGTTTGTAGGTATATTTGAAGAACAAGATTAAAGATTGGCTTGGGATGACTGTGAGAGGATTTCTGCTAGAAGAGACAGGTAGGGACAGGATCAAGAACTTAAACAATGTAGAATGATGGCCTTGGTGAAGAGAAAAGTTACCTCCCCTTCAGAGACTGGAATAGAGGAAAGAATGGGGGATGCATCAAGGGATTTTTGGGATATAGAGAAAGAAAAAAGAGGAAATATATCAAATGTAATTTTTTTTTCAGCAGAGTATGAACTGAGGTCTTCTGCAAGAAGAAGAAAGTCTTGAGAAGAAAAGAGAAGTTCTTGGAATCAATCTTGTCAGGGTGTAATAGATCATTCAGAGAAGATGGATTGACCCACAACAATGATGCTTAGGTGAGATTAGATCACACTGTAGTGGACCCAATCAACAAAGATGTGTGATTTCCTCCAGCACCATTCAGTGGCATGTATGGAGTTAAAGAAGCAAATGGTAGAGAGGATCCTGAGTTTGCTTTTTACAGGACATGAGTATAAATAGGAGAGAGGCACAAGGGCTTGGAGAGTAGAGGACAATGTTTCATGATACTAATTAACTTGGGTCAGGATTGGGAAGGGAGAAAAGTCCATATGTTTGGTGCCCTATTTTGGTTGTAAAATATTTTTCTTTGTTTCTGCTTCTATTTATCTTCACTCAAATGCTCTCTACCATTCTTCCTCAACACAATTCTTGGCTTTCCTCACACCAGTATATCTTCTTAATTTGTACAATGCTACCAGATTTTATATGTACCTTTCCTTCAGTGATGTATTTTATTCCCTTCCAGAATCATGGGTCCTATCCTGCTATGTCTTAGTGATATATATTAAGTCAACTGCTCCTTCTACCTCAGGATTCATAATTCTTGCTTGTTCCCTGTAACTGATGCATTTGTGCACAGACACTGAGGCAATGATTTTTATTGCTGGATTCTTTTTTGGATTTTGTTTCTTGTGCATTTTTGGTCATTCCATGTCACTACATTGCCCATACTAAATATAGTCCCTGAAACTGAGCTGTAATAGAGTATGGATTGCCTTCTCTGCTGCTTGGGCTAATGTTAGTATAACAATCAAGACTAAGAAAACACAGCTGCTCTAACAGCTAACATCATCATATCCATAAGTGGAACTTTTGAATACTATAGATAAGTTCACTTATCTTGGCAGTATATTTTCCAGGGATGTCCACATTAATAATGAGGTTGATGCATATATTGCCAGAGCTAGCTTAATGTTTGGGACCCTCCAAAGGAGAGAATGAGAAAGGGGAGATATTAGGCTAATTACCAAATTGAAAGTCTACAGAGCTGTTTTATTGATTCATTGTTGTATTCTTGTGAAAACTGGATTATATCACAGAGTCGTGCCAGAAAACTGAATCGCCTCCATTTGACTTGTCTTAGGAATATTCTGACGATCGCCTGATAAGGCAAGATACCAGAGACTGAAGTCTTTTTTCTGAACTAAAGTGCCAATTATTCAAATTTTCTTTTAGAAAGTGCAGCCTTGATGGGCGGGCTACATTATTCAGATGGCAAATATATGCTTGCCTAAAAAAAGCATTTTAAGGAAAACTCACTCAAGGTAATCACTCACATGGTAGAGGACACTTTCAAGGTCTCTCAGAAGAACATTGGAATTGATTGAGTGACTTGGGAGATACTGGTACAGGACCCTCCCAGCATGGCAAGCCCCTCATCAAAGAAGGTGTGGTACTCTATGAGAGAGTTGAAGTAGCTCAACAGAAATGCAAAATTTAGAGAATCCTCCCCAAATGTTCACATGAACTGTTTGTATTTGACCTGTGATAGTATATTCTGAGCTTATATTGGTCTAATCAGCCACAATCAAGCACACTGTAACATGATGCTAATATATGGATGTCATTTTTTTCCTCTGAGACTGAAAGACAACAATCACCAACCACCAACCATCCTTCCCCTTCCTTCTACAAATTCAATGATTCTCAATTACCTCTAGGAACAAAGCTAAAATTCTCTGTTTAGCTTATTAAGTCCTTTACAATCTTCTTACCTTTCCAGTCTTCTTACATTTTACCCTTGTCCACATTCCTTGCATACTCTCTGATCCAGGAACACCTGCATTCCTATTATCCATACCTCCAAGGACTTAGAAGACCTGAATTCAAAGGCAAGTCACTTAACTGCTGCATATCTGTTTCCTCAACTGTTTCATTTCAATTATATCTGACTTTTTTGTGATTTCATTTGGGGTTTTCTTAGCAAAGACACTGGAGTAATTTGCCATTTTTTTCTCTAGCATATTTTACAGATTAGGGAAACAGATAAACTAGGGCTAAATGACTTATCTATGGTCAGACAGTAAGTGCCTAAGGCAAAATTTGAACTGGAGAAATATGAGTCTTTTTGGCTCCAAGCCTAGAATTCTATCCACTGCACCACCCAACTGCCCATGCTCCAGCTGTAAAATGGGGACAATATAACAGCACCTATCTTGCCCTTGCATGATTGTTAAGAGGATCAAATGAGAAAATATTTGTAAAGTGTTTAGCATGGTACTACATATGTATGGTGTACATAGTAGGTCCTATATAAATGCTAATTCCCTTTCTTGTCTCTCAAATATGACCTACTTGCCTTTTCAAAGACTGTACACCATATCTACAATGTGCCTTCTCCTCATATTTACCTCCAATTTTTGGTTTCCATGAATTCCTTCAAGATTGAAGCTCAAATTTCAGCTTCGGCAAAAGGTTTTTCCCTTACCCCACTTCTAATTGAGATTATCTTCCATTGACACCATATATATATATATATATATATATATATATATATATATATATATATATATATATATATATATATATATCTTGCATGCACAATGTGTGTGTCTGTTTTGACTTTTAAGACTAGATTTATTGAGATGATTCAAACCAGTTCCAATTTTCAGTGACAAAGAGAGCCATCTACATCCAGAGAGAGAACAGAGTATGGACGACAACATAGCATTCTCACTCTTTCTCTTGTTGTTTGCTTGCATTTTGTTTTCTTTCTCAGTTTTTTTTTCCTTCTTGATCTAATTTTTCTTGTGCAGCAAGACAACTGTATAAATATGTATACATATATTAGATTTAACATATATTTTAACATATTTAACATGTAATGGACTACCTGCCATCTAGGGAAGGGGATAGGGGAGAAGGAAGGGATAATTTGGAACAGAAGGTTTTACAAGGGTAAATGTTGAAAAATTACCCATGCATATGCTTTGTAAATAAAAAGCTTTAATTTTAAAAAAGATTAGATTTATATGGAGAAAAAAGAAAATCAAAGCAAAAATCCAAGAAACCTTACTTCCCCCACCAAATTTCACATCCCATAGGATGGGGGTTTTATATCATAAGACATTTCTATATAGTAAGTCTACAGATTACAAATCATTTTCAATATATTTTTGTCTGTACATTTTTTTTTTTTTTTTTGCATGTTATTTCCTCCATTGGAACATGATCTTCTTGAAGTCAAGGACCATGCTTTTGTTTGTCTTTGCTTCTGATATTTAGCATAGTACACAGTACATAGTAATTGCTTAATAAATGCTTGTTGACTGTCTGATTCCTGCTGCTATTATTTTTTCCTATACTGTAGTTAATCTCTATGGTATCTACCTTAAAAGTAATATTTAGGTGATTTTCTCTGTCCTCATTCCTTTTCAGTTTAAAGCCCCTTTGATTGGATTTTCAAGACTCCAAGCAATTCATTCTTATCAGTTTCTGTCAGATACATTCCTTTGCTGGCCAAGAAACAGTCATTGCAATATTTTAGGCTATAGTCCAGAAATCCAAATTTTGTTCTTAAATGCTATTTTAAGTGATTGTTCCATTGTGCACCAGACCCCTCCCTTCTGAGAAAAAGGAGAAAAGCCATACCAGCGAGTCTCCTACCTTGGGAATAAGGTTGTAATATCATTCCAGCCTAATTCTCTTTCCTAAATTGCCAAAAATCCTAAGACATTTTCACCCTGAGACCAAATCCCTGGAGATGAAAACTTACCTGAACTCATTCCCTATTGATTTAACGATGATTAACAAACTCCCTTTTAGTTATACATTCTCTATCCCAGTTTTTACCTCAGCTGTGAATCACTGTTACCAAATGAGGTGCCTCTATTTCTCCTCTCATTTTCTTCTTAATTCTCTATAGTCTGGCTCTGGTCTTCAGCATTCAAAGTTACTAACAATTGCCAAATCCAATGACATTATTTTTTATCTCTTTGTAGACTTTGTGTTTATTAGTCACCCTCTTCTCCTTGATGACCGAAAAGTGGATGTCCCCAAAGCCCTGTCCTGGTCCTGAGCCTTCTTCTTTTCTCCCTCTACACAATTTTACTTGGTGATCTTATCAGTTTCTGTGGATTTAATTATCATTTCTATGCTAATGATTTTCAAATCTACCTATCCTGCTCTACCTTCTCTGCTTTATTCCTAATTCACACCTCCAACTACTTTTTAGACATCTTGAATTGGATGTCTAGTAGACATTTTAAACTCAACATTAAATTCCAAAACTGAGCTCATTCTCTTTTTCCTTAAATCTCCCCAACTGCCTACCTTCCCTGTTACTGTAGAAGGCAACACTGTCCTCCCAATCCCTTAGGCTTGAAACCTAGGTTTCTTTTCAAGACTTCACAATTCCTTGTATTTCCTTCATAACAACCCTATTGATCTAAACACATGGCCAAAATTCTCCCAGACCTCTAGATTCATTTTGACTATATCCAATACCACAGCTATCCCAAAGGGTTCAATATTTCTATTTGGCTTATTTTCCCCATCCAGCAGTCTTTCTAGGAAAACTTCCAAATAAAGCTCATATTAAGTTTTCACTAAATTTGGTTAATAGAAGTCCCAAACTCCTGCATATACTCTTAAGGTAACAAACAAAAATGGATTGTTTGTATCCATTTTTGGATACAGAGGACAGCATGTATTTCAATACATAGAAAATCAGAAAATGCAAAAAATAAAAACCAAAACCTCACAGAAGGGTGCAAACAGATGAAAACATATAAGGAAGTCATAGTATTCTATGATTTCTTTTTCTGAGAAGGGAGTTGATTTTGGATTGACATTAAGGACATATGTTGATTGTGCCATATAATATCCTTCCAAGATCACAATGCCACTTTACAGTTTAATCTCCCTCCAAAAACCAAATTGACTTTGAAACAGATAAACAAGTAAAATCTTTTGCATTGGCCCAAACTCTGAATAATTCACTGTAAGAGGGATTGGCTTTCACACAACAAAGTTTTAACCATTGTCATTCTTTTTCTAAGAAAGATGCTGCCCCACCCCTTCTCCATGGAAAGCTAGATCTCCAAACCTTTGATCTTGGGATTGCTCATAATGTAACTTATAAAGCTGGCACTGCCTGAGAAATCTCCCTTGTTTAGTTGGAAGGCTAGATTCTGTGATCACTTTACCTAGGAAATCAAAATTATTATTTCTTTATATAAGAGGATGGGATTTCAAAGTGTCATCTTGTGAATTTTCCTCTCAGACTATCTGGTCCATAATATTTAAGAAATTTTAATCAGAAAATTATAAATACCTGGTCTTCTCCCTGGAATTTCATCCCCTGGTCCAATTGCTCTCATCCCTTAATAGCAATCCTAGAAAACTACATTAACAAAAAAAAAATGTTCCCTTGAGTTGAATGGGCAACAAAATAGGAGGACTAACACGATCCATGTTTTTGGGTCCCATTACCAGTTCTTAGTGGGCAAGAACATGATGTACATACAAGCTCTTTTATGCTATTCCTCTAGAATTCAGATTTTTTTTTTCTGTTGTGTTCTTTTTGATCCTCTGAACAACAAAAAACGGAAAAGAAGGTAAAAGACAAAAATGCAGAAACAATGATTGAACAAGCCTGCTCACTCACTTTTGCAAGCCAGTATGGAGGGATAACTAAGATTCTGTCTATCCCCAGAATCATACCCTATCATCTGGGAGGTAGCTCCATTCATTAGAAACCACTAAGGACTTCTCTATTCTCTTAAGAAAGTACTAATACATCTTAAATATGGTGATTTACATTACTGGGACTATGTCCTAGAATGCTATTGATAAAAATAAATTAATGAAAATATCCTTATCAGTTTTACTTGTAATAATAAAAAATTAGAAACATGTTCAAAATTGGGGAATAGAACAGATTGTGTCATATGAACATAATGAAATATTATCATATCCTAAGAAATGACAAAAATGAAGAAAATAAAGAACTGTGGAAAGACCCATAATGACACACACAGAATCAGGAAAGAAACTTCAAGAGAATAATATACAAACTGGTTATAATCACTTCAGTGAACAAGCACATATTAAAGACTTACTATGTATCATGCATTGTGATACGTATAAGAGATACAAAGAAAGACAAAAGTACTATTCTCACAGTTTTAAAGGGGGAGACAATATGTAAGTGGCCATCTACATATAAGATATATATATATATATATATATAATATATTTAGCATATTGAAGTTAATCTCAAAGAGGAGTCATTAGCAGTGAATAACAACTGCAGCAATAAAACAGAGAAAATGTGTAGAAAACAAAGAGAAAATAGGAGGAATGTAAACAAATAGGACAAATTTAATAATTCTTTATTAAGTAACATTTTATTAAATCATAAATGATAAAGTTTATCATTGTGCTCCCAATTTTTAAAAAATTTGTGCAATTTTAAAATCTATGGGTTTTTTTTAGGTTATATGTGTGCAACTATGTAAAACATATTTCCAGATTAGTCACAGTTGTGAAAGAAGAAACAGATCAAAAGGAAAAAAGACCATTAAAAAAAAGTGAAGAAAGTAAGCTTCGATCTGCATTCAGAGTCCACCAGTTCTTTATCTGGTTATGGAAAGCATTTTCCATCATGAATTTTTTGTATTTATCTTGGATCATTGTGTTACTGAGAGGAAGTAAGTCATTCATAGTTGATCATCATACAATGTTGCTGATACTGTACAATGTTTCCTTGGTACCATTCATTTCACTTTGCATCAGCTTGTACATGTCTTTTCAGATTTTTCTGAAATAGGCTTGCTCTTCATTTCTTATTGCATAATAGCATTCCATTAATTCATATGCCACAATTTGTTCAGATAAGTCCTGAGTAGTTCTGATAACCATCACCTTAATTTCCAAGCAGGTATTTTCCCTTTTTTTTAATGATCTCTTTGGGATAGGAACCTAGTAGTGATATTGCAGGATTGAAGGGTATACACATTTTGGTTGCCATTTAGACATAGTTCCAAATTACTCTCTTTTTTAAAAATTTTTTTAAATTCATTTTCCCAAATTATCCCCTCCTTCCCCCCGATGACAGGTAATCCCATACATTTTACATGTGTTACAATATAACCTAGATACAATATATGTGTGTAAATACCATTTTCTTGTTGCACATTAAGTATTAGCTTCCGAAGGTATAAGTAACCTGGGTAGATAGACAGTAGTGCTAACAATTTACATTCACTTCCCAGTGTTCCCTCTCTGGGTGTAGCTGATTCTGTCCATTATTGATCAATTGGAATTGGATTAGCTCTTCTCTATGTTGAAGATTTCCACTTCCATCAGAATACATCTTCATACAGCATTGTTGTTGAAGTGTATAATGATCTTCTAGTTCTGCTCATTTCACTCAGCAACAGTCGATGTAAGTCTCTCCAAGCCTCTCTGTAGTCCTCCTGTTGGTCATTTCTTACAGAACAATAATATTCCATAACCTTCATATACCACAATTTACCCAACCATTCTCCAATTGATGGGCATCCATTCATCTTCCAGTTTCTAGCTACAACAAAAAGAGCTGCCACAAACATTTTGACACATACAGGTCCCTTTCCACTTCTTTGGTATATAAGCCCAGTAGTAGCACTGCTGGGTCAAAGGGTATGCACAGTTTGATAACTTTTTGGGCATAGTTCCAAATTGCTCTCCAGAATGGCTGGATTCTTTCACAACTCCACCAACAATGTATCAGTGTCCCAGTTTTCCCACATCCCCTCCAACATTCATCATTATTTGTTCCTGTCATCTTAGCCAATCTGACAGGTGTGTAGTGGTATCTCAGAGTTGTCTTAATTTCCATTTCTCTGATCAGCAGTGATTGTTCCAAATTACTCTTGAGAATGGTTGGATTTGTTCACAGTTTCACCAACAATGCATTAGGGTCCCAGTTGTCCCACATCCTCTTCAACATTCATCATTTTCTTTTTTCTTTTTTTTTTTTTTTGTCATATTAGCAATATGATAAATGTTAAATAGTACTATAAAGTTATTTTAATTTGCATTTCTCTAATCAAAAGTGATGCAGAATACTTTTTTATACGACTATAGATAATTTTGATTTCTTCACCTGAAAACTGCCTTTTCATATCCTATGAAGGTTATGTTTATTGAGTTATCAAGTTTATAATAAAAAGCTTTTTACTGAGAAATAGAACAAGAAACAGTTGCATTGAATCCAAATCCTTTGCCCAAGGTCACAAAGTTAGTATCATAGCTTCAATTTAAACCCAAGACTCCATGATCCAACTTAAATATCCTTCCCTAAAAACTATTTTACCTCTCTTTGAAGGCAAGGGTCCAAAGTGCTTACTTAGTGATGATCTTAATTAATTATATATCTATATTTATATAGTTTTATATAAATATGAGTTGCTATTGCTGGCTGGAGGTGGAGCTCTCTCTCACACTAAGAAACCTTTCCTCTGGTCACAAGCCCTCCAGCTTCAGTCCTCGTGGGGAAGAATCAATTTTTCTCACTTTTTGGAGGAGCTCCACGAAGAAATCTTCTAAACCTTAAATATGGCTCATGTCACATTTCTCCCTAAAAAGTGCCATCATAGTCCCTTCTAGATAAATAGTTACTCAGGTAAATCATATTGTTGTTCAGACTCTTTATGATCCCATTTGGGATTTTCTTGGCAAAGATACTAGAATGGTTTGCACTTCTTTCTCCAGTGTGTTCCCATTTTATAGCTGGGGAACTGAGGCAAATAGAGGTAAAGCAACTTGCCCAGGATAAGTAAGTATTTGAGGATGGATTTGAAAATGAAACTTCCTGACTCCAAGTTTCATGCTCCATCTAGCTAACTGATCAAGTATGAGACATCAACTTCTTTCCTTCACTACCACAGAAATGCTTAAAAACACACACTGACAAAGACTTAAAACCCACACCTCCCATTTTGCTCTCCCAGGGGGTAAATACTTAAAATATGAAACATGGCAGGACAACTAAACAGCTGCACCCCAGCTCTGCATAGTCCAATAAACTCCATCAAGATCTGTTATCTTCTGACAAAACAGGGAGAAGCTTGGGCATATCTCTTCTTTGAAGAAACATTGAAGAAAAAAAAATAAACAGCATAAAAATGTATAACATATCACAATGCTTGCTTTCTCAAGGAGAGGAGATGGGAGGAAGAAGGGAAAACATTTGAAACTCAAAATTTTTAAAAATTGAATGTTAAAATTTTAAATTTACATGTCATTAAGGGGAAAAAATAAAAAGAAACAACATTTAAAAAAGAAACATGGCAGTGTTCATAGGGAGCTTCTCCTGCTGCTAGATACCCCATATCTCTTAATAGATCTGGACCTATTGAGTCCATGAGGTAAGCTATTAAGATTTAAAATATTTGTGCTAATCAGTCATTTGTTCTCAGGGAAAAAAAAAAAAAAAAACACAAACCAGAAACACTAGCCAGAGCCTTGAGATCCAATCTCAGATTTATTTAAATGAATAACTGTCATAGTTGCAGGTGAAGAAGAGAAGGAAGAGTCCTCTTTTTCCTCACAGAAACTCCAAGGGAGAGCTGTCCAAACCCAAAGCTATGCATTTGGAAGACAGGAGGAAGAACATATGGTCCCTTTAAAGTCTACTAAGTGGACAGTTCTTACCAATCAAATGTAGTTATTCTTCCCCACCCTCATCATGAGGCAGTTCTTAAGACTATAGCCACTGTAATACAAGGATCCTAGATTTAGAACTGGACAGGACATTAGGGGCCATTCAGTCCAACTCCCTCATTTTAGACTTAAGGAGACTCATGGTCACACAAATAAAAAGTGCAGTTAGGATATTTGAACCCAGGACATCAGAATGCAGAGCCCACAGTCTTTCTATAGTATAATGCTATTTCTATGTCAAATACCGAATTAATACTTTTTGGTCAATGCTCTAATATAAAAATATAGTGCCAGAACTAGACTTAGGAAGACTCATCTTCTTGAATTCAAATCCTACCTCAAATTCTACATTTACTAGCTGTGTGACTCTGGGCAAGTCAATTTCCCCTATTTGCCTAAGTTTCCTTATTTGTAAAATTAGTAAAAATACTAAAATCTGTAAAAACAAAAAAAAATCTGTAAAATCTGTGAAAAAAAATTAAAATCTGCAAAATGGAGAAGAAAATGACAAACCTCTCCAGTATCTTTGCCAGGGAAATTCCAAATGGGATCACAAAGAATAGGACATGACTGAAAAAACTGAACAATAATTAATATTTTTAAAATCCACTGTAGTTTGAGGGGAAAAAAATCCTAAACAATATTGTTTGATCATCTAAGAGCTTCAAAACCTATGACAAACTTTGCCTTTTAGTTGTCACATCCTTTTGAAATTTCTAAAGAACAAAGGAGGTGCCTCGGATATGTTTTTCCCTAAATGTCTCTCACCTCCCCAGTGGTGGGACTGCTCACTAAAGTCTCCCCTTGAAATGCCATGAACTCCTAATTTGGGCTAGTCTGAGGCTGACGCACAGAGAGACACAGTAAAAAGGGGGGAATTTAAATGGTCATAGGCACAATCTCCAGTTTATGGCTATTGTTGTACAAGAGGACACCAGATCTGTCTGTTTGGATTCCAGTGCCATGACTATCTCCTACCACTTTCCCAACCCACTTGTCTCCTGCTTCCTTCCTTTAGACACCAGCTTCCAAGAGCAACAAAGGAGCTGGATTTAACAAGTGCCCATCTCACTTACAGGCTGGGGCAATGGCAGAAATAGTGTGTGGCCTCAAGATTAACAGTCAAAGTCAGCAGGAGGTGAAGTCTTTTAATCTCCCCCTCTGCCTGCTGACTCACTAAAGACCTCAGGCTAGATTCCTGTTAAATTTTTCTATGCTTTTCTGCCTCCTGCACCACTTTCCTATCTGCTCCCTTCCCCCATTCCATTACACTTCACTCCCCCCTTCACTATCATAAACATATAAACCGAGGCACAAAAAAATGCACTTATTTCTTGGGCAAGACTAAAATCCTTTGATAAAGCAAAAATATATGCAGTTCTTAACTCACAGAGAGCATTCATTGTCTTTCATGCAGAGTCTATTATTCAGAACTGAATATATTTTCCCAGGAAAAAAACAAAAAACAAAAAATAATGTTAAAAGTGATACTTGGGTTCCTAGATGAGTTCACTAAAATTGATGATGTATCTGAAATATCCCCCATCGTTCAAAGCCCATTTGCACAATACTCTATTGGTGGAGATGAACTTTTCAATGCTTTGAACTTGCTTTAAGGGTAGATCTGGTGAGATTTTGGGAAAAGAGACTGTTTTTTTGGCTTCCAGCTTTGGAATAGAAGATGATTTTACAGACTCTTCAGGATCCCAAAGAGTGAAAATATACATATTCAGAAAACAATGATGGCCAGTGACAACAGCTGGTCTGGGGGACCAGTCATGCTGCAGAATTGTCAACATCCTCAAAAGCTGTTATCAAATGACCTGCCTAAGCTGGGGTCCTACTATTCTCATTGTCTTAAGGGCATCAAGGTGATACATTAAATATAGTGTCAGGTCTAGAGTCAGAAAAACCTGAATTCAAATTCAGCCTCAGACATTTGCTAGTTTTGTGACCCAAACAAGTCACTTAACCCTGTTTGCCTCAGGTTTTCATCTGTAAAAAAAAAACAAAAAAAAAAAAAAAAACTGGAGAGGAGAAATGACAAAAATGACAAATCACTAAAGTATCTTTTGCCAAGAAAAGCCAACAGGGAGTCATGAAGAGTAAGACATGACAAAAAAATGACTGAACATATCTCATTGCCTTGCTGCCCTTTGCTAGTTATTTTGCTGCATTCTTCCAGATGTCTCCCTTGTTACTGATTCTGCTGTTGTTGGGTCTCAGAAGTAGTCTGACAGTTCTTTAACTAGCTTGTAATTAGCTTTTTTTCCTCTTTTAGACACAAGTACCTAACCGGACATACCCACCTGGCAAGTTAAAGAAACCTTTAGGAAAGTTTAAATGTTGTTCTAGATTTTTCTCAGTTTAACTCTTAATTGAGTTTAAGTTAATTTTGAGTTAAAGTTAATTTTCTGAGGCCAGAAAATTTCTTTTCCATTTTTCATACTTCTGGCCCACTCATTCTCAAAGGTTCTACTTAAGTACAACTTCAAAAGAATTGGGGAAGCTATGAGGAAGAAACCCTTTAACTGTAGCCCCCTTTTCATGCAAAACACAAGAACTGGATTGGCTAGAAAAGGTTAAAATGGGTTGGTGATTTTTGCCCTATTACCAACAACCCAAATCACATTACTTTACAAGGTGGGGTTTCCAGTGTTATTATTCTCACTTTACAGATAGGAAACTCAGGATCAGAGGATTTGAGGATCTTTCTCATGGTAATGCAAGTACATAATAAGTAACACAGGCAGGATTCTATCCTGGGCTACACTGACTTAAGGTGAAATGCTCTCTCTAGGATCCTATAATCCTTTCAAAAGCACCTACTCTAAGAGGAGGCATGTTGGTTATTGGGGTGTGTTATATATTTAAATGGTTGTCTCATATACAATATTTGATTTTACATCTCTGTTTAAACCCCCAGTATCAAAGACACAGAGAGGAAATTGTATTCCACATTAAAAATAATTTTAATAATAATATTTATAAACATTTTTAATATGTAACTAGAGCCCCAACGCCCATTGGTACTTTTTCCTCACTGGGTGAAGATTATAGTTGGCAAATATGCTATGGGGAAGCTAGGTGGCTAAGTGGATAGAGTGCTGGGCCTGAAGTCAGGAAGACTTATTTTCCTGAGTTTAAATCTGACCTCAGCCACTTACTAGCTGTGTGACCCTGAACAAATCACTTAACCCTATTTACTTCAGTTTCCTCATAGGCAAAGTGAGCTGGAGAAAGAAATGGCAAATCACTCTGGTATCTTTGCCAAGTAAACTCCAAAATGGGGTTGTGAAGGCTTGAACAATACTAAAATAACTTAACAATCACAAAAATAGCATACTACATATACCAAAAAATTTCTGAGATATACATATATATATATATATATATATATATATATATATATATATATATAAAATCACACTATATCATTGGGAGTAGCTCTTCCATTTTTATACACATTAGTTTGAAAGCCTTCATGTTCCCTGTATACCCATCATGCTCAAGCATTGAAAATGGTTAGTTATTTTTTTATGTAAAATGTCTATATTTTGATTTCTGTAGTACCTAGAATGCTGCCCAATGCAAATATTTATAAATATCCCTACACAAAAGGGAACTTCTAGTTGCTGGAAAAAAAAAAAAGCCTTTGGAAAAAGCTCCCAAAAAATGCTTTCTGCACATGAGAAAGTCCCTTAACATACTACATCTGACACTCCTTCCTCGTGTTTAATTTGAGCTAAATAATTGTCGTCTATCTTATTTTATTGGAACTTGGGGGTAAAGGTGCAAGGTCTGGGATCCAATGATAAGCTCATACAATACTCAATGGGACCAAACTGTCAACAGGAAGCCTGTGTCTTTCAGATCTGCTCAAAAAGATTCAGTGTTCACCAAAGCCCACTTGACCTTGTTGTCATAATAGCCTTAGAACTCTCCTTTGTCATATTAAGATATAGCCAAAAATTTTTTTTTCATTTAAAATCATTGTCTTTGAGGTACCACTTGAATTTAAGTAGACTACCCTCTTTTGATATAGCTCACAAAAGAATGTCTTTGTATAGAAATTCAATAAATATCCACTTTCCTACTACTTGTACCAAATTAAGTCTAATCAGCATTATCATCTAGAATGGTAGCACAAACAACATTTTTAAGAGGTTAATTATACCCAAAGCTACAATCATAATCCAAGATTTAAAACTGCTAAATAAAGAAGAAAAATATTACTTTCTACAAGAAGTCTTTCCTGAGAAGTCTGATAAATGTTTGACAGCTGGCTTTCTAGGGAAAAAAATAAAATTTAAAAAAAAAAAAAATATATATATATATATATATATATATATATACACATACTTAAAACCTTAAAGCTTGGTTATTTTTGTTGATTATTGATTATTTTTATTAAATATTGATTATTATTTTTTTCTTTTTAAAATAGTATTTTATTTTTTCAATTACATGTAAAGATACCTTTCAACATTCATTTTTATAATATTTTGAATTCCAAATTTTATTTTCTCCCTTCTTCCTTTACATCTCCCTTCCCAAGACAGCAAACAATCATTTTACACATTTCCACATTAGTCATGTTGTGAAAGAAAAATCAGACCAAAAGGGAAAACCCACAAGAAAGAAAAAGTAAACAAATTTTAAAAAGGTAAAATAGTATGCTTCTTTACTCTACATCATTAATATTTTCTCTATCACTTTTGTAAGTTTAGAGTAGACCAAGGATTAGCAGCCGTAGCCCTCAGGTCAAATCTGGCCTCATTTCCTGTTTTTATACCACCCACAAACCAACATTTTTAAGTGGTTGAGAAAAAAAATTAAGGAATAACACTTCATGACACATGAAAATTATATGAAATTCAAATTTTAGTGTCTATAAGAAAAGTTTTATTAGAACATGGACTACCTTGGTACTATAAGAGCAGAGTAGGTGAGGAGAGATTTCATGTATTTTCTTATCATTTAGCACAGCTGTGTAGTACATTATAAATAGCAATGATGCAGCTAGAACTCCACAACATTTCAAACATCAAATATGCATATTGCTTACTTTAACATTTTATTTAAGTTTTAGCATTAGTATTTGACCTTCCAGATCAAATTTAAGTATTAATTTTAGTATTGACTGATTTGATCCCCTATCCAAGGGACTCTCATAAGTCTCCTCAAGCTCCACAAATTAAAAGAATTGATTCTGAGATACTCGGCTTTCTTTATATTCCAACTCTCAAAGATGCACATTGCTACACAACTCTGACTTTATAGACCTTTTTTTTTTTTTTTTTTTTTTTTTTTTGGCAAGGATATCTCTGCTTTTTTAGTATGCTGTTCAGATTTGCCATAACTTTCTTTCCAAGGTGCAAGCATCTTTTAATTTCATGACTGCAGTTACTGTCTGCAGTGATCTTTGAGGCCAAGAATGTAAAATCTGGCCCTGCTTCCATTTCTTCTTCCTCCATTTGTTTGCCAGGTAGTGATGGGACCATTTGCCAAGATCTTAGTTTTTTTGGATGTTAAGCTTCAAGTCAGCTTTTAAACTTTCCTCTTTTGCCCTCAAAATGTTACTTAATTCTTTTTTTTAACTTTCATCATCAGAATGGTGTCATCTGCCTATCTAAGATTGTTTATATCTTTCCTTAATTCCATCTTTTGATTCATCTAGTCTGGCATTTCACATTATGCTGTACATATAAGTTAAATAAATAAGGTAACAATATACAACCTTGTCATACTCCTTTTCCAATCTTAAACAAATAAGTTGTTTCATGTTAGGTTATAACTGTTGCTTCTTGACTTACATTCATGTTCCTCAAGAGGCATGTAAGATGATCTGGCATTCCCATCTCCTTGAGGACTTGTCACATTTTGTTGTGATTCACACAGTCAAAAGCTGTAGTGCAGTTAATGAATAAGTAGATGTTTTTCTTGAATCCCCCTGCTTTCTCCACAATCCAGTAAATATTGGCAATTTGGTCTCTAATTCCTCTGCCTCTTTGAAAACCAACCTACTCTTTTTTGTAATTTTTGATTCAAATATTGCTGAAGATTAATTTACAGGATCTTAAGCATAACCTTTCTGGATTGTGAAATGGGTGCAATTATTTGGTCATTTGAACATTCCTTGGCATTGCCCTTCTTTAGGATTGAGAAGTAAATCTCTTTTCAATCCAATAGCTACTGCTGAGTTTTTCAAATTTGATGGCATAATGACTGCAGCATTAGTGCATATCCATCATTCAAACCAAGAAACTAAGAAGAAAAATAAACTGAATGTTATGCTTTTGAGATACAGTTGTGCTTTTTAAGAAGACATATATAATAATAATAATTATGTGAATTATTTTGTAATCAAATCAGATGGCAAAGCATTTGTGGTTATTATGCAATGGCATTGTAGTTATACCAAAATAATAAAATGTAAGTCAACATTACTAGACTAAACATGAATTATAATATTCAGAGGAAAACAATGGCAGAAAAATAGGAAATATTAAAATAGAAGATATTATTATAGTAGAATTTCCTGATAAAAATAAAAAATAAAGAGGCTACATCCAAAGTAAATTTCTAAGTGGCTCATTTGTTAGCCAAGTAAGAAAACCATATCAATGGCAAGTTAATGAACTTGTGCTTGATTATAGTAGGTGAAGAAGTGTATGCTTAAAAAATAAACTTGCTTAATACTATTAATTCATTTAAATCATATGCTCAGGTACTGGTATTAGTATTTGGCAGCACCTATTTCTGTAAAAAGACATTGAAAGATGAAATATATAAAATTTCATTACAGAACATCATTTACAGATGAACATTTTCAATGGATTTTCATGATGGAAAACACTAACTATGAACCCAAGTAAGAGAAATATTAAACATATAAATGTTTTATTGATTAAATTCAAACTATAATAATAATCAAATACAATTTTTATTAATGAAGTCTACTATTGAGAGAACAGAATTCTTTTTGGGGAGAATAATATTTCTCTTAGGCTCAAAGTTAAGTGTTCTGCTAGTGGTGAGGTAGAAGGAAGGTTGGCTGCCCTCTCTCATGATTGCCTACTCTGAGTCTTTCAGTATAGGCACCTTTATTTATTTTGTGCTTAGTTTTTCTGATCTTAAAAGAATGAATATTCCAAAATAGAAGGTCCCAGGTTGTGAAGTCTGAGTTAGTTCCCTGTTGACCTCAAGATCAGCCAGAGTCAGGATTACCAAAAGTCCCTAGTCTTTAGGCAGAGAACTAAAGAAGATGGAAAAAACTCCACGAGGCTCTCTACCCACCTCCTCTCTCCTCCTTGTCCTCCTACAAAGTGACTCTGGCTTGTCTTACTCCACCCCCTAATCCCACCTACAATTGTCTGTATATACCAAAAGACTGAGTCACCACAAACTAATGAGAAGGGCCATTTTTCAAGCATATGCTAACAGAATATTGTCCAATAGGTAATAAGCCTTAAGTGCTCGGTTGTCTGACTTCAGTGCATTAACTCAAGAGTTTCAACCCTTCCACATCTCCTGCTTTCTTTTGTTTTAGAACACAGGTGGTCATGCCATCCTTGACTTCTCAGGGAGGCGAGAACCCCAAAAAGGAGATGATCACCCCCCCTTGACTTCTCAGGAAAAGAGGTGAAAACACTAAAAAGGAGATGATCACGCCCTCCCTGACTTCTCAGGAAGAAAGATGAAAAACACCAAAGTGGGGAGTCAAGCCAGATTTTGCTAGCAGGTTTCTGGGCTGAAGGGTCTTATTACAAACAGGTATGCACAAACCCATCAGCATGGGAGGTATTACATAAGCACATATCAATAAAGCACAAGCTATTAGTGATGATTCTCCCCACAGCCAGTGCAGGCTCAATGTGGTGTAAAACATATGAACTGTACATGCAAGTAGTGATATAACAAACAATATAAATCAACATGGTCTTGTAAAATATTTCCAGAAGTCCTAGAAGAAGGGTATGTAAATAACAATCACACATATGCCTCCTTCAGCAGCCAAGAGATAATCCAAAACCAATCTATTGTCCATTGCTTCATGGGTCAGGGAATCCAATGATCCCTGCTAGTTTTTGAAGTCCTGCAACAGTCTTATCATTTCTCAGAAAATCCAATGATTCCTGAGGGTTTTCAAGTCCTATAACAGTCTTATCATGTCTCAGAAAATCCAATGATTCCTAAGGGTTTTCAAGTCCTACAACAGTCCTATCATGTCTCAGAGAATCCAATGGTGCCTGAGGGTTTTCAAGTCCTACAACAATCTTTTCATGTCTCAGGGATTCCAATGATTCCTGAGAGTTTTGAATCCCAACAATTTTTGGTGTCCATGAGTCAAATGCCATAACTGCCATGCTCTTTCAGTGGTGGGCACAGTCATCAATGGAACCACCCAATGTTTCTTGGGTCTTCTTCTTTGTTTCAGGGGCCTGCTCCATCTCTCTCCAACAGACAAGACAAATACAGCTCATTGGCACCCATCTGATTCCTTCTACATCTGTAGAGATACAAGCAAACCCTCTCCCCCAAGCAGTTAGCCTATCTGGTCCCTTCCATTCACCACTTTCTGGGTCTCTCCACATCACCTGGCGATTATGTAAAGAAAGTAGAGCTGCCTGCACTGGACATTGCCCTTCTGGGGGGAGAGTTATAAAACCTGTCTGCTGGAGCCAGTGCATCGTTGTCAAAAATCAAGAAGTTAATAGTATAAAGAGCTAGATTTAGAAGTTTTCTAGAGTTACTCATGACTCCCCCCTTCTTTTGTTTTTGGAGGACCATCTTGATGTCTCTGTTTCTTCTCTCTACTATTGTCTGTCCTTGAGGATTAAAGGGTATGCCTTATAAATTTTTTTGTCATCAGTCTTTTATCCACATTGTGGTAGACACTTTTTCAGGATTCACTTTTGCAATACCAGCAGCAAAAGAGACAGCCCAAGTGGTCAGATCTTGGGAGATCTGCATCATAGCCTGGCTATAAAAGGCATTTGTGCCCACTGTGACACAGCGTCTTATGATCTCCTCTAAAGGAGCATCCTTGCATAGTCCTAGCATAATCCTTCTAGAAACCTCATTAGTGTTTTCTTTAGCAACTTGCCTTACCATAATGTCTGTTAGTGCATTTTCACCATTAGTCCATTTGACAGCTGTCTGCAAACGTCCCACATAATCAGCAAAGGGTTCATTTGACCCTTGTGTAATTTTTGTGAAGGCCTCTCCCTTGTCATTTTTATTGGGGAGAAAAGGCCATGCTTTGATAGCAGCAGCAGCAATTTGCTCAAATGCTGCTATGAGGTAATTAATCTGTACTGAAACTTCTGCATAAAAACCTATACCTTTTAGTTGGTCATAGGTGATTGGAGGATTAACTCCACTATGACTATTTTGTTGGGCTTGGGTCCTACAGAGCTCACTATATTCAGAAAGCCACAACAAGTTTTGTCCAGGTTCTAAGCATACCCTTGCTATAGATTTCTAGTCCCTAGGGGTTAAGACTTCATAATCCAAATTCTGTTAACATCTTAACATAAGCTGATGTAGCCCTATAAAGATAGCAAGCCTTTTTTTAGGTCTTTGAGGATTTCTACATCAAAAGGAGTCTATCTTCTACTTTCTTGACCTGAAGAGTCAAACTGTTGAATCACAGGATACATTTCTATTCTCAAATCAGCTGTATCCTGTCCTTCTTCTGTCACTTTAAGTAGTGCCTTTTGCAATCTAGTCATAGGAGGGGGTGATTGCTGTGGGGGAGGTGCTGGTGGTATCACTGCCCCTTCCATTCCTCCTCCTACCTCCTTCCCAGAAAGTGAAGGTGATGGGGGAGCATCAAGGACTTGCTCTGGTATAGGTGGGGTTGGAGCTGGGCTGTGAGAGTGAGAGTCATCATGCCCTTCAAGTTCACTTAACTCCACATGTCCTCTGGCAATTAATTGCCATTAATCTGTCCTTTGTCTTCCTCTTTTTCCTCACACTTCCTCATCTGGCTGTACCTAAAATTTTCTTTTTTCTATAACATGCTGGATTCTTTAAGGCCAATTGTATTATGTTGTATATATAGGATATTTCCTTGGAAATTGAATCAGGATCTTTATCATTGTGGTATTCACAGAGTTGATCTGCTACTAGTTTCCAATTATCTGCCCCTATATCTTCTTTCTTTAAGAACCAAGGGTCATGTGTTCTAATATATCCACAAGTCCATGGATCTGCTCCCAAATTATAAGTAAGCCTTGTTCCTTGATCAACTTAAGTATGCTTTCTATAGCACTCCCTCGAATGGGGCTGGGGGAGAATCTTTTCCTAATATCGGCCCCATTTCAGCTAGAAAAGCTTACTAGTTTAGCCCTTAACAAAGTAAGTTCCCTGTTTGTCTATTAAAATACCTTATTTCCTGGTCACTGGGGACTTCTTCAGTGAAATAAGGGTCCTTGGTTCACACGTTGGGCACCAAATGTGAAGTCCAGTCTAGCTCCTTGTTGACCTTGATCAGCCAGAGTCAGGATCAGCAAAAGTCCTTGGTGTTTAGGGGGAGAAGTAAAGAAGATGGACAAAACTCGACAAGGCTCAACACCCACCTCCTCTCTCCTCCTTGTCCTCTTGCAAAGTGACTCTGGCTTGTCTTACTCCACCCCCTAATCTCACCTACAATTGTCTGTATACACCAAAAGATGGAATCAGCACAGAATAGTGGGAAAGGCCATTTTTTAAAGTATATGCTAACAGAATATTGTCCAATAGGTAATTAGCCTTAAGTGCTCGGTTGTCTGATTCCAGTGCATCTATTCAGAGTTTCAGCCCTTTACACCAGGTGACTATGGGAAGTGCTGGGATCCCATCAGAGTTCCATCAATGATCAGAGTCCACATCTGCATCCACTGATTATTTTTGTAGTTTGAGCCCACTTTCCTTGGGAATCTTGAGTACCCAAGGGATAAGTGAACCCCAGTTTTTGGGGTGTTATACTCACTAATCTTGCTATACTGAGTGCTAATGAATTTCAATTGATTGTGGTAGGTATTGTAAAGTGGGACAAGTGGGACTCCTAAGGAACAATGTTAGAAGCCACACCCTTCAATTTATCCATGAGGAGAATAGTAATGGCCCATTATTTCAACCAGCCATAGTAAGTGACATGACTTCAGAGAAGTCACTACAACATTTTGAAGCAAGAAAAATTGGGGAGGGACAGCTAGATAGCACACTGGATAGAGCATCAGCCCTGAATTCAGGAGTTCAAATCTGGTCTCAGACACTTAATACTTCCTAGCTGTGTGAACCTGGGCAAATCAATTTTTTAAAAATTTTTTTTTGAGGCTAGGGTTAAGTGACTTGCCCAGAGTCACACAGCTAGGAAGTATTAAGTGTCTGAGATGAGATTTGAACTTGGGTCCTCCCTAATTCAAGGCTGGTGCTCCATCCACTGCGCCCCCTAGCTGCCCCTGGGCAAGTTATTTAACCCCAGCCTCAGAAAAAGAAAAAAGAGAGACATTGGGGTTACCTAGTATAACTCATATGTAAATAAGAATCTCCCCCCAAAAATTCCAATATGCTAATTTTCTTCCCCTTTTTTTTCTCTTTTCCTTTTTCTCTCCTTCCCTGGAGAATATTACGTCTCACCTGGACCTGCTTAGATTTAGAAAAAAAATCCCTTGCTTGTTTTCCTTTGTTTTATTTTGTAACAGTTATCTAGTCTTCCTCCTCTGAGGAACCTGCCATACCCATCACCATACCCCTAAGATAGCCTATTGCATTATAGGATTGCTCTAATTATCAGTCAGTAGACAGTGATTAAGAACCTACTACATGCTAGAAACTTTGCTAAGTATTGGGGGATATAAAAAAAGCCTTAAAGAGCTCATAGTCTAATGTGGGGAGATAACATAAAAACAAGTCTATACAAACCCTATACAGGGTACATTGGAGATAATCTCAGAGGGAAGGCATTGGCATTAGCTTTAAGAATATTCAGAAAAGCCTTCTTATGGATGGTAGAAATTTAGCTACGACCATCCTCCCCAACCTCAGCCCCATCATGAAATAAGACAAAGGGAGAAAACCAGGGGATCTTTTTGTGTGTCTCAGCAGGTCCAGGTGAGACATTATGTTCTCCAGGGAGGGAGAGAAAAAGGAAAGGGAACAAAAAGGGAAAGAAATATAAGCATATTGGAATAAAAGAAATGTTTGCAGAAACAGCTTCAGAAGGGACAGCCAAATCAGACAGGGGAAGCAGCAAAGGCTGAAGGCCTAGAGGATTAAATCTGTTCATAGACAACTGAATTTAACATTAAAGGATGCTTTGTAACCTCAACAAAGCCACTTTATCTGATAGGAGAGCTGGCATTAAGTGGTAGGCATTAGGAAATACATAGATATGATGGGGAAAAAGCTAATTTCAAGGAGCTGACAGTTTTTTTAAAAGACCTTAAGTATTTTTTATGATGTTGCATTAGTTTTATTTTAAATTAAATTTCACATTTTTCAGTGAATAAAATATTCTATTTTCTTTGCCTTTGTAACAAATATACATAATCAAACAAAACAAATTCCCAAAATGTCCATGTCCAAAAAATATATCTCATTTTGCACCATGAGTCCATTAGGATGAGGACGTAAGATCATGGTTGGTTATTGCATTGATTAGAGCTCTGAAGTCTTTCAAAGACATTTGTCTTTATAATGTTATTATTGTCTACAATTTCTACTTAGTCACTGAAAAGCCATCTTATCTAGGCCCCAGCCTCCAGATAATGCTACATCTAAAGCACGCATCCTACCAGCCCCTGTCTGAATCAGACAAATACAGCCATTTGAGGGAATTGGCAATGGAGTTCATGTTGGCCAAGGATCCAAAGGACCCCAAAGTGGGCACTGGCTGCTGCAAGAGCCAATGTGGTTTACCTGTCTCACATTTTCAACCTGGCATCATTCTCTATGGAGCGGTTCTATTACAGGCTGGGAACAACAATTTTCAAATCCTTTGATAAGAGTCAGTCACAGATAGAGCATTCTTTGCATAGTGGAGCTCCTGGACTTCTCCCCAATTCCCTCTTATTATTCACTGCAAATATCATTTCTTTGCAAAGGTCAGTAGAGCACTATCAATCCACAGGAGAAAAGACTTGGATAGAATCCTAAGCATCTCCATCAGCAATGGTTAGTCTCTTATCCACAACCAGACCCTGAATAGCCCCAGAATATGTGAAACCCATACAGTGATGATGGGTGATTCTGCTACTTAGGGCACAACATAAAATGTGCTTGTTATTGTTCATTGTTTCTGAATCTTTCTGGCCCCATTTTGGATTTTCTTGGCAAAGATACTGGAATGGTTTGTTATTTCCCTCTTCAGCTCATTTTATACATGAGGAACTGAGATAAATAGGGTTGTGACTTGCCCAGAGTTATATAGCTAGTAAGTGTCCAAGGCAGGATTTGAACTCAGGTATTCCTGACTCTAAGCTCAGCACTGTCCACTAAGTCACCGAACTTGCTCCAGGACAGACAGTAAAGAAGTCACCCTCAAATTAATTTTTAAGTAATGATAATGGCTAGTATTTTATATTACTTTGAAAATTGCAGTCTTTTATACATTTTATTTCATTAAGACATCCCAAGAATAGGTAGGTGCTATTATTGTCCCCACTTTACAGAGAAGGAGACAGGCTGAGAAAGATAAAGTGACCTGTTCAGAGGCACATAGTTAATAGATATCTAAAGGAGAATTTGAACTAGCTTTCCCTCACTCAAGGTTTTTTTGGTTTTGGTTTTGTTTTTCTTGCTGAGATAATTGGGATTAAGTGACTTGCCCAGGATCACACAGCTAGGACGCGTTATGTGTCTGAGGCTCGATTTGAACTCAGGTTCTCCTGACTTCAGGGCTGGTGCACCATCTAGCTTCTCCTAGTAAAGTGCACTATTTACTGTGCTACCTAGCTGCCCTTCAAATGAATTTTTAAAATTTTATTTTATTTTATTTTCAGTTCTGATTTCTCTCCTCCTCCCCTCCTTCACCTATAGAGAAGCTTCTTATATGTATAGTCATGAATAACAAATTTCCATATTAGCCATATTGAAAGGAAGAAAAGTAAAAAAAAAAGAGAAATAAAGGAAGATAAAAGAAAGGAAGGAAAAAAGAGGGAAAAGGGGATTCAATTTGTATTCTGAGTCTACCTGTTTTCTATTTAGAGATGGACAGCAAATTTCATGAGTCTTTTGGAATTCTAATTGGTCATTGGGCTAATCAAAGTTACTAAGTCTTTCAAAGTTGATTGTCTTTATAATATAACTAATATAATATAATGATATCTTTATAATATTCATATATTGTGTAGATTGTTCTCTTCACTTTGCATCAGTTCATACAGGTCTATCCAAGTTTTTCTAAAACTAGATCCTTCATCATTTCTCAGCACAGTAGTATGACATTATATTTATATGCTATAACTTTGTTATTCCAAGACCTTTCATTCTACTGTGCTATTAAAAACTATGCTGACTTAGTGATCCCATTGTTCCCAGTTCTGCTTGTTAATCCATGGCTCTATTGAAGGAGCTTGATACTCCTGCTCCTGGAAACTCTTAAGTTCATAAGTTGTAGAGGGGATACAACTTGAATTGATAGAGAAAGTTCCCTCCTCACAGAGTTCCTTATGCCAACAAAATCATAAGTTCACTACCAAGTCTTCTTGCTAAATAATTGAGAAGATGGGCTCTTTCTACCTTTTGAAGAAATCTAAGTTTTGCCAGCTCTCTATAAATGTCCCTCTTTATGTTCTTTGTATGTTGTTTAGCTCCTTCCAACTGAGGGGCTTAGGAATATGAACTCCTCCTGAGCAGAGCAATAGTTATAGTGTGTGTTTAAAAAAAGGGTGGGTATCATGCTCTTGGTATCCCCACAGAGAGGTGATAGCAAACTCAGACCATAAATCACACCACTAATAATGGGCCAGGGACAAAATGGTCAACTCTGAAAGCTTCAAGGTCAGGACCCAGTTTTAATTAGTTTCAGTAGAATTAGCTAGCTGTGTGACTTGGGACAAGCCATTTAACCCTGTTTGCCTCAATTTCCTCATCTGTAAAAAGGAGCTGAAGAAGGAAATGAAAAACTATTCCAATATCTCTGCCAAGAAGAACCCAACAAAACTATTTAACAGCAAATTTTCTGACTCTACCTTCCCTGCTCTGTCCAATGAGCTATTTGCATTATCTTAGGCTCTCCCTCTCCCCAATTAATATTTGGGTCCACTGAGAATGAGGACCCAGAGAGACTTTCTCTTTGATCTAAGGAGAATGGGGCAACAGCTACCAGACCAAGAGAAATAGTTGCTTTTGGGAGGAAAATCCCTGGTCTTCCACTCCAATCTTCCAAAGTTTCCAGCTCTGTTCAGCACGAGCCTTAGCAGGAAAGGGTTAAGAACAAAACCTACCAAGCCTTCAGTTTTCAGGAAGGATGTGTTGTCTCCTGGTTACAACGTAGTCTTGCAAACCAGACATCCTGGGTTCTATTCTGAGTTTCACCAGGAACTTATTGAGGGAGCTTTGGGACAAGCTCTTTCTGTTCTCTTCTAAGATGTCCCCTGCCTCCTTTACATAGGTACTGAGGATGGAGTTGGGGAGGGGGTGTTAATCAACTGAGAATTCCTGTGGAGAGCTCTGAGCTGTTCAGATGAAAGGTTCCATGTAAACACAAAGGAAAACCAGTTTCCTCTATCACAGCTGGGAGAGTTTTCCTGCCTTTCCCAGTAGCTCATATTTGCTTAAAATCATGGGCCCCAGTGGGACCCTGTTTAGCTTTAATATGGTCAGAGATGCTTTTTTTTTTTAATTTTTTTTTTCCTTTTCGAAACAAAACAAAACAAAATCTTTGGGCCAGATGTGTCTGGTAGATCTTGCATAGGTGGTTTGGGGAGAAAATAATAAACAGATATTCTGAGTTAGTGGCTTTTCTCACAGGGCCGATAGCTCTGTGGAGTTTCCCTGGGGAAGCTGGAACAAGTGTACATATTGCAGTAGGAAGGAAGCTCCAAGCTGCTGAGGTTTTAGTGGAACCGGCTGCTTCTCCACAGGTTGTAGACATCCCGGACATAAATAACAGTGTGAGTTTGTAATTACATTGTCTCTTTCTTCCCTGTGGAGTTCAAAGAGCCTTGGAGACACTGTCTAATTGATATTTACAATTCTTCTTCATGTAGGTAAGATGTAGGTGAGTCCCATTACTGAGATGGGAATCCTGAAGGCAGAGAGAGAGGTGAGAAGTCATTCCCAATCAAGAGTAACTCTGGGCTCTGTCTTCATCTACATCTAGTATACCAGGTTTCCCTGTCCTTTCCATGCCCATCAAACTGACTTTTCTGTAAGCTTAGAATTTCATTTTCCACCTCTAGGCCTTTGTACATTCCCCAAAGTTGGAATGTCTCCTTTCTCATCTCTGCCTCTTAAAAATTCTAGCAGCCTTCAAAGCTCAAGCTCAAGAGGAACCTCCTTTTGTTATTGTTGTTATTTCAGTTGTGGCTGGTTCTTGCTGGCCCCATTTGGGGTTTTTTGTTTGCTTTTTATTTTTAATAGTATTCTATTTTTCAAATACATGCATAGTTTTTAACTTTGATCTCTGCAAAATTTTGTATTCTGAATTTTTCTTCCTCCCTCCTCTCTGCTTCTTTTCCCAAGACAGCAAGCAATCTAATATAGGTTAAACATGTATAGTTCGTCTAAAAATATTTCCATTTTCATTATGCTGTACAAAAAAATCAAATCAAAAGGGAAAAACCATGAGAAAGAAAAAAAAACCAGGCAAACAACATCAACAAAAAAATGAAAATAGTATGCTTTGATTCACATTCAGACTCCATAGTTCTCTCTGGTTGCGAATGGCACTTTCCATCACAAGTCTATCGGAACTGCTTTGAATCACTTTGTTGTTGAAAAGTTCTTCACAGTTAATCATCACATAATTTTGTTATTACTACATACAATGTTCTCTTGGTTCCATTTTTTTTTTTTTTGGCAAAACACCTGAAGCTATTATTCATCCCCTAGTTAATAGCATCCTTTCTTTCCTTCTTAAAATGATCTTGTTTATCTTGTATTTTCGTATTTGTGTATATCGGGCCCTCTCCAATAGAATGGAAGTTGCTTGATCGATCTATCCATTTACAAATATTAAATGCTTACTAATTGCCAGGCAATATTGATACAAAGACAAATGTACTGGAGTGGTTCAACATCTCTTTCTCCAATTCATTATCTAGATGAGATAGCTGAGGCAGAGTTAAGTGACTTGTCCAGGATCACACAACTAGTGTCTAAGTTCATCTATTTAATAAATTTTTACTGATTGATGCATTTAAGTATAGTCTACATTAAATTAATTATGTGAGTTTCATTAAGTTATCTACTCATCAGAACAGTTCTGCCCCTGGACGGAGTCCCCAAACTGAGTGGATTAGCTCCTTTAGGAAGGAGAAACATGGTCTCTGGAGGTGTTGTCCATCAGTAGCTATTCTTGCTGGGCAGAAAAAGGGCAGCAAGCAATATGTAAAAGCCTTTAAGAATGGAGAAGCCTCACCCACTCCCTTAGGTGGAAAGAGGGAGTTAAAATAAAATGAGATCCCTCTGGAGGCCTAAGCTTTAACTAGCATCTTTAAACCACAGTTGCAGCTTCCCTCCCACCCAGAGCCCACCCTGAAGGCTGGGGAGGCCACAGCAGCCTGTGCCCAGCCCTCCCCTCAGCACTTAGTCTCCTTTGTAGGGAAGGGTGCCAAGGATGAGCTGAGCTGGAAAGGAATGCTCCCCAGCCTAAGAGTGCTGGCTACAGGTCAAAGAGGTGTCTGTGGCTGGCACCAGGAGACCGAAACAGGCTCTTGGTCTGTGATTACTGGCTCCACGTGAAGATCCAGACATTAGGTCTGGGGAGGAGGTAACATGGAGAGCAAGAAGGAGAGGAAACCTTGACAGTTAGTGGCTACTTGTATGATCATGGCCAAGGGCTACTTGGGTCTCAGTTTCCTCATCAGAAAAAATGAAGTTTTGGAAAGAGAAAAAAAGACAAAACTGAACACTGACAATACTCACCAAGTTTAGACCTTGTGAAGAATTGAGAATTTGTACCTCCCTCTTTTCTTTTCAGAAGTGGGGGGCTATGGGTATGAATAATGTATATTTTGCCAGTCATTAAGAATTTATTAAGCACTTACTATGTATCTGAACTATGCTAGGCACTGGGGAAACAGAGAAAAGCTAAAAAAACAAAACAAAAACTAGTCCCTGATCAGAAGGAGTTCCCATGTTAAATGGAAGAAATAGTATAAAGATAACTATATATATAAGGTAAATAAAAGATAATCAGCTGGGGGGTACAGTAAATAAAATGCTAGGTCTGGAACTGAAAAGACTTGAGTTCAAATCTGAGCTTGACCCTGAGAAAGTCATTTTACCCTGTTTACCTCAGTTTCCTCATTTGTAAAATAAGCTCCAGAAGGAAATGGCAAACTTCTTCTTCTTGGCAGTCTCTCTGCCAAGAAAAACCCCATAGGGTCACAAAGAGTTAGATATGACTGAAAAAATAAATAAATAACAAAAATCAGCAGAAGAAAGGCCTTAAAATTAAGGGGAATAATGTTGGTTGGTTTTGTTGAACTGCTTCCCTCTTTTGTTTTAAAACATCTAGGTAGCACAGTGGATAGAGTGAGGGGACTGGGATCAAGAAGACCTGAATTCAAATATGACTTCAGATACTCGGCTCGCTGTGTGACCCTGGTAAGTCCTGAAATCTTTGTTTACTTCAGTTTCCCCATCTGTAAAATGGAGGATAATGATAGTACCTACCTAGTAGGATTGTTTTAAAGATCAAATTAGATGTTATTTGTAAAAATGCTTTGCAAATTTTAAAGTATTTTATAAATGTTGGACATTATTGTTGTTGTAAACAAATAAGTATTTGAAAGTTTTTCTATTTAAGAGTTGAACCCCTTCTCTATCTCTCTCATTTATGCAGGACAGAAGTGAATAGTCAGACTAATTTCTCTTGGGAATCAGTGGGAAGTAAATGGTTCCTTCCCCTGGGAGTAGTGGCTTTCCAGAAGTAGGAAGATGCTTCTTGGAAAAGAGCCACAGAAATCTGGGGCATTCTAAAAATTCAAAAATGTTGGGTCCAAAGCAACTCCCTGAGCTCTACAGATCTGGCAGGAGAAGGCTACATACCAGAAGAAAGGCTTAAGGAAAGATCTTGAACAGGTAAATAGAAAAAAAATCAAATATATAAAGATCTGTCCAGAATCATAATCATAACCTATCAGGAAAGAGATTAATACTACAGTATAGCTATTAGCATTGGGGCCTTCCTAAACTTTTATGTAACTGAAATTTGGAATGCATTAGTCTACTTATCTACAACTCTGAAAAGTATAGTCTTCTTCAGAATTCACTTCACCTGGTACCTTCAACAATAGACTTTTCATGATTTCTTCCTCCTTCCCCAGTTGTTCCTGTCTCCTTTCCAGATTTATTTATTATTTACTATAAATTACCTTTTAAAAATTTTAATTGATTAAAAATTAATTAAGAAATTAAATAATAAAAAGTGAATATATCTTGTATAAACTTAAATGTCTCACTTTGGCCTTTGTACCCTCAGATCTAGGATAGTTAGCTGGCACAGCAGAGTACTGGGCCTAGAGTCAAGAAGATCTGAATTCAAATCTACCTTCAGACACATACTAGCTATGTGACCCTCCGTAAGTCACTTAACCCTACTTATTTCAATTTCCTCATCTGTAAAATGATATGAAAAAGGCAAAGGCAAATAACTTTACCAAGAAAACCCTAAATAGTGTCACAAAAAGTTGGACACAACTTAAAAAAGATTGAAAAATAAATCTCAGATCTAGGTAGAACTGGAAAGTTGCCTGAGCTCCCCCCAGTTCATCTCAGAAACCACATTAAATCGAGCCTTTAAATGAACTCTGGAGTGACAGAATCCAAACAGTTTTCCAGCCCAAGATAACTTAAGGACTTCAGGAAAGATCTGTCTTATTTGGGTAAAAGGGGAGCACAGATCAGTGCAAGGAATATTGGGACAAGTGACAGCAGGCTCTCAGCCACAGCACAGATCAGCAACTAAGCCCCTGAAGTTCTGGCTGAGAAGGCCAGCTGGGAGGCCTCTAGTCCCAGGCAAATCTCAGATCTAGCAGGGTATATGGTATACAGAGGGTAAATAATAAATGCTTGTTGATTGATTAGAAAAAAGACCAGTCAACAGTAAACCAATTAGACACCTGCTCTGTGTCAGATACTGTAATATCTTCTGGGATTACAAAGAAAGGAAAAACAGTCCTGCCCTCAAGGAGTTCACAGCCTAATGGAGCAAAGAACATGCAAACAACTTTGGAGATACTCAATTCAGAAGATGCACGATATTGTGTACTTGTGTACATTTCCCCTCTTTTTTTTTTTTTTTTTTTTAAGAGCATTAAGAGTGGTGGAAGCGAGAATAAAGCTCTGATAATATCAAATGAGGTTTTTTTTCTCTGACAAATTATAAGTTAGAATGATGATATGTGGCATTTCCTACTAGAATAAAGATTCAAGTAGAGGAAGCCTATAGCAGCCAAGGTCTGCAGAGATTTTAACCTCTGATAAAGTTGATTTACGGATTTGGAAATGAAGGAAAGCTTTGGACACCAAGGAAGATGTCAGATAAATCAATAATATAGTCCTGCTCTAACTTGAGGGAAAATCCAAGATTATATGAAACATTTCTTGTCAACAGCTAAAAATGAGTGAGTGACAAAACTAGGAGTTTGGTTTTTCTTTAAATTTTGCTTTACTATTATATTTTTATCAATGAGTAAAGTTTTGCCTTTTTAAAAATTAATTTTATAAGTATAACATTTTTTTTGACAGTACATATGCATAGGTAATTTTTTTTTTACAACATTATCCCTTGTACTCCCTTCTGTTCCGAATTTTTCCCCTCCTTCCCTCCACCTCCTCCCCTAGATGGCAGGCATTCCCATACATATGAAATATCTTATAGTATATCCTAGGTACAATATATATGTGCAGAACCGAATTTTGTTGTTGTTGTTGTTGCAAAGGAAGAATTGTATTCGGAAGGTAAAAATGATCTGGGAAGAAAAAAAAATGCTCACAGTGTACACTCATTTCCCAGTGTTCCTTCTCTGGGTGTAGCTGATTCTGTCCATCATTGATCAATTGGAATTGGATTAGCTCTTCTCTATGTTGAAGATATCCACTTCCATCAGAATACATCCTCATACAGTATTGTTGTTGAAGTGTACAGTGATCTTCTGGTTCTGCTCATTTCACTCAGCATCAGTTGATGTAAGTCTCTCCAAGCCTCTCTGTATTCCTCCTGTTGGTCATTTCTTACAGAACAATAATATTCCATAACATTCATGTGCCACAATTTATCCAACCATTCTCCAATTGATGGACATCCATTCATTTTCCAGTTTCTAGCCACTACAAAAAGTTGCCTTTTATTTTAATAATTATTAGTATGGGAATAGAAAAATCAATTGAGCAGGAATAGATACCATGTAATACCTAACTCATTCACCATGGCCATCCTCACCAATTGAGCCATGAGGTCTTTGTCCAGCTACTACTGTTAAGGTGGTGGCCATTTATTTGTAGGCAAAGCTCCTGGGAAAAAAATAAATGGTTTCTGAAATTTGGCCAGGAAAAACAATTCTGTCAAGTGATGCAAAGTCATAGACGGGAAGGGTTTTTATATTTCTGAGGGAAAACAATCACATTATGGAGGGGGGGTTTCAGCAGCCAGCTGTGTCCAAGATACTCAGCTTGATGCTACCCTATGACATGGTAGCAGCTACCAGATGTGCTCTTTCAAGCCTAAAAAAGTCAACATGTTCAGAAAGAAGTATTCACACACACACACAGATGCATGCTGAAGTAGCATATACCCATGGAGAGTCTTGTATAGAGAAAGCCTTCTTGATTTTGGGCCACAGGCTGGAGAGTTCCATTTTAATTCAGCCATTAAAACACCTCCTAAACACCTAGCCAGGTCCTTCTTTTAGAAGACCATACCTCAGAGCTCCTCTGTGGGAATAGACCATACTATTTGGGGTCATATTGTTTAGAGGAAGGGAGACCTTCTGGCCCTATTTCCTCTCTTCCCTCAGAGCCAGTCCTCTTTTGTATTCTACTCCTCTTCCCTTACTCTAACTCTCATAACCTCCAGCCCAGTTCTGTGCATCTGGATTCCCACAAGCTCAGTTGCTCAGGATGGAGCAGAGGTCATGGGAGGGAGTGCCCTTTCCCATCTTTTTTGTTCTAGTTCATTGGCCTAGTTTAGTATCTTTGCTATCTTAGGTGATAGGCATCAGGGGATTGCAGCCAACTCAAAAGGATCCACTGGGAATTTGGTAGATTTTTTTTAATTTGCTTTCAATGGGAAATTCGGAATTACCCTGGAACACCTGCTGTTTTTCTAGCTAACAGGCACCTGGGGTTACCCCTGAGATAAAAGAGTTCTCACAAATTTTCACAGGATCTATCCCTGGCCTGATTGATAACAGCAATGCATCAGGAAAGGCAGGATTTGGCTCTTGATCTGGGTATTTCTGCTCAGATATTCTTAGCTTAGTTGATATCAAACCCCCAGGTCAACTTAAATGGATATATTAGCCAGAAATAGAGCTTAATGTGATCTCAAACCTTTTCAAAGCCAATCCCCTTCTTTGCAGAGAAGTAAACTGAAGCTGGAGAAGTTACCAATCTGGCCCAAGACTACATAGTTCATAAATGGCAGAGCTGGGGTTTAAACTAAAGTCCTCCAACTACAAATCTCATGCTTTTTCCACTAAATTATGCTACTACTCCTGTTTAACTCTGAATTTCTGTGTGTGGACAGAATTCCAAGAACTGTATTCCTGAATTGGTGAGGAAGTCTCACTAGTTAAGTCAATCAAAAAACATTTTTTAAGAGCCTGCTAGGTGCCAGACACTCTGCTAAGCACTGAGAAAGTCCTCAAGAAGCTTGCAGCCCAGTTCAGAAAGACAATCTATAAAACTGAAAAAGGAGATGGAAGGGATTCAGGGAAAGGGAAAGAACTCTCCATTTTTTTGATTGAGAAATCCTATGGTGAGCAGTTGGATGGAAAAATTAGAGCATCAATACCAATGGCAGTGGCCACAGAGACTGAAAAATGCAGAGTGAGTAACTGGACAGGGAATTGTGTTACTCTTCCAATTTGGCAGGTATACTGTTCAACAGTTATAGGTATCTGGTCCTGACATCAATTCCCACCATTCCTTTCCCCCCCCATCCAGCAGCAGGTCTCCCTTTTGAATCATCCTCAATGGGACTGCCCAGTCCCCACAGCCATAGCTCTGGCAGTGGTGAAGGAAGGAGCACTGGGGCTGAGACTTAACCATGATAAAATCCCTTTGTCAACATTGAGATTTTAGGATGTGAAAGAATTAAAGGGAGATACATTTTGAGGGCCTCCTATTGTAATCTAATGAACTTCCCTGGTGAAAATTTAACCCTTGGAAAACACCATCTTCTTTGGTAGCTTTTCCTCTGTCACTACCCAGGTCTGGATCATTTTGTATGCTCTTGGCAAGGAAACAGAAACTGGCACTCGATTCACTGTGCCACTTAGCTGCCAGGCTGTTTGATCTAAAGTTGATAGTGAACCACTGGAGTTTATTGAGTAGGGGGTGGGGTGAATGGTCAGATTTGCACTTTCAGAAAATCCCTTTGGAAGCTGTAGTGGATAGATTGGAGAGGAAAGAGACTTGGGACATGGTGGTCAATTAAGAAGCTATTTCATTATTCTAGGTGAGTGGTCATGAAGCCTTGGACAAGGCTGGTCACTGAGAGAGGAGAAAAGGAAACAAATCTATGAAGGATATTGCAGAGGGAGAGAACAAGTCTTGGCAACTAATTAGCTATGTGGGGTAAGTGGGGTATGGAATTGAGGATGATGAGGGGATTGAGAGCATAGGTGATTAAAAGAATGGTGTTATACTCAACAGAAATTTTAATTTAGAAAGCAAATAGATTTGGGAAAAAGTTGAGATAATTACGGCTTTGCTTCTGACTATAAGGTTTTGCAGCTATGTCTCAAACAGCCTTTTACCCCTGAATATTCTTTTATCCCTTTGGTCCCCTTCTCCCATTGTTCAGTTCCTTCTTGGTCTTTCATTCTGAGAACAAATCCAGATCAGCCATTCTTCATTTCCCTCCAGCTGTGCTTTGAATCTCCAGGGTTTGCCACCATGTATGAGTATCTTTTCCCCATTCCTCTTGCTTTTCAGAACCCTTTTGCATGTTATCTACCTCATCAGACTATTCTTTGCCCTTTTTGGGGGTTGGAGGGGAGAGGTATCTCAAGCACTTAGCATAATACCTGGTACATAGTATGCATTACTAAACACTTATTGACTGATTGCCTTATAGATTGTCCAATAGGCATTTGGCAACAAGGCCTGAAGATAGAGAGAACCAGAGCTAGATAAACAATTCTGCAAATTGTCTTGGAGTTAACACGAATCTGTAGGATTCATTTTCAGAAAAAAAGAAAAGAGCCTTGAGTATACTCACAGTTAGGAGGCATGATATGGATGATGAGCTAGCAAAACAAAGTCTAAGAAGGACCAGTCAGAAAGGTGGGAGAAAAACCAAGAGACAAGAATGGCATAAAAACCCAAATTAAGGTTATCAGAGGAAGGTATCCAGGAGGAGAGGGTAATCAATGGTGTCAAATGATACATAGAAATTGAGAAGGATTAAGGCTGATTGAAGATCATCAGATTTGATATTTAAGAAAACCTGGTGACTTTGGAGAAAGTAATTAATCTCAAATGTTTTAAAGAAAGCAGGATTCATCAGTTATTGAATTAATAAAATATTAATAGTTTTAAATGATCTCAGAAAAAAAAGCATATTTATTTAGTGTCAGTCTTAAAACAGCTGGTCCCTCTCCCTCCTCTTCTCCCGTTGTCCTTGCCTTGTATTTTTTTTTTTTTTTTTGGTGGGGAGGTGTTTTTGTTTTTGTCTATGATCTATGATTTCATTAGTGAAGGGAATTTCTAATGATGAAATTCCTTTTAGTAATGCAGATCAACTCTGACTGCAATTCACAGTAAAGAGAGTTGGCTGAGACAATGAGGTTGAGAGAATTGTCTAGTTGTCATACAACTAATGATAGTCTGAGGCTGGGATTTAACTCAATGTAAAAAGGATTTGAATCCAGATCTCTCTTAAAATCAGAGGTCAGACCTCTATCTGTTCCTCCTCATTGCCTCTCCATTTTATTTCCTATATGCATTTATGTGTATCTGCTATCTTCCTGGTAAACTATTAGCTCCCTGAGGGCAAAGAATATCTTATTTTTTGTTTTTTGTAATGCCAGAGTTTACATGCCTGATAAATAGTGGGTAATTAATATGTTTGCTGATTGATTGATGGAAAGTTGTGCATAACTTACCTATTCCAGAAGTGAACTCCCCTCCCATTTTCCCATCTTTGGCCTGAAAATCATGGGCCTACCTAATTGGATCCTACCAATTACAAGTAGTTTTTCAGCATACATAGGTTTTAATGAGTATGCTTGCTTAAAAGAAACCCCACCACTCTAGTATGAACTAAGCTAGACAAGCTGGTCTCTTTTTCATGTGCTTCAAAGAACTATGGGATCCCTCCCAGGCTTCTGCTGAAATGTGTTATTTTAAAAACTGAAACAGGAACCTTTTTTGCAAACCCACTATTTAGAAGACAAACAACAACAAGAGCTGCACACAACTATTTCAGAAATGCCACAACAGTGAAAAGCAATCCTTTTGCCAAAATGCCACTGGATAAAGAAAGCAATTGAAGAAATCCCATCACTCTTGAAAAGAGCATTTATGGAAATGCCATCTCCCTCAGAGCAAGATGAACTGGAAAGAAAATCAGCATTTTTCTGGACTTGCTAAACCTTTTCCCATTTATTTGTTTGTTAAAAAAAATACTCTTATTTCTCATTTCTTTCCCCGACCCCTCTTCTGCACTGTCAATTAGCTAGCAGCCTGTTGTACATGTCTGCCCAAATTAGATAGTACAAAGAGTGGTAGATTTTGAGGCAAGGAATCTGGGTTCAAATTCTTGTTTAAAGTCACTAGTTTTCAGTTTGTGATTCCATTGGAAAATTATTTTCTCACGTTATCAGGTCAAGTCTTCGTTTGTGGGAGATAGAGAGCGGGAACCAATTCAATTCAACAAAAATTTTACCCATTAGTCAGTTTGGAAAACAACATCAAAGAAAGTCTTGATTAAAGATATTTTTAGTTATGCTATTGTGGAGATAATTCAAAAGCAATTGAACTTTAAAATTTGGAATTTCCCAGTATGTCTGAGAAGGAATATCTGAATCAAGAGAAGAACAATGGCAGGAGAGGAGGCAAAACAGAATTATTCTTTGCTTTTTATTCTCTATGTTTAATTTCATAATCTTTTTTAACAAGAGAAAGTGAGAGTAAGCTCAGCGGTGCAGTTTTAAAAGTACAAGTCAATCATCAACAAGCATTTATTAAAGACCTACAATTTGCCAGACTATGCTAGGCAATGAGAATATTGACACAAATAATGAAACAATCCCTAATCTCAAATTTTTTTCTCCTGGGGAAACAACAGCTATGTGTAAATACATGTATGTAAGTATACCCAGAATCAATATATGTGGAACAATCCCCTCCAAATGTAAGATCATTAAATAAAAGTTAGTTGGGGAAAGGGAGCACTAGTAGTTGGGGGGAGGAGGGAAAAGAATCTGGAAAGATAGTGACTGACATGTACCTTGAAGGAAGAGGGGTTTCTATGAGGCATAGGAACGCTCTTCTGCCCCACCTGAGTGCACTTCATGCACGGGGGATTGTCATTGCAAAGTCAAGGAGATGGAGATGGACTGCCCTGTGTGAGGAACAAAGAAATGGCCAGTTTGGTTAAATGGAAGAAATCAGAGAAGGAGAGTAATGTAACATGGAAAGCCGTTGGAACCAGACTGTGAAGGACTTCAAAATGAAGGAGTTTGTATTTTATCCTAAAAGCTATATGAGGTCTCATTATCACTTAACTTCTAAATTCTGAAGCACTGATCCACCCTCCAAATAACAATGGCATCCATGAATACTGTCCCTCCCCCTCTCCACATATTCCAGTAAGGGAATGAGTTGGGAAGACTAACAAATACCAAGGCTTCCATGTATGTGTGCTGACCTTCAGTCAACTAGCATTCATTAATTACCTACTATATGCCAGATATTCTATTGAGCACTAATGAAAAAAAGGCAAAGTACAGTCCCTGTTTTCAAGGAAAGCCTAGTCTCAGTCCTCTCCTTGTCTGTCTTTCCCCAACACTCACTTTACTGACTCTCACCAAATAATCTCTCATTACTAAGCAGATGTACAACTAAGAATTTTTTCACACAGAGGAAAGAACAGTTAGTAGAGAATGCCAGAGGAACTGTCTTAGGGGAGGTGATGGCTGTACAGAAGATAATTCAGTGGGACAACTAATGTCCTTATTTCTATACTCATATGGCTCCAGGTCTCTGCTCTTTTCTGGTCTGCCATTGTGGACATAAAGGAGCAGGGAAGCAGCCTCTCCTCTCCTCTTCCTCTTCTAACCTCCCAAGGCCCAAGACCTGCTTTCTCCCTGGACCCACTTCCCCATCCTACACCAGTCCAGGGCTAGCTGGTGATGGCCCAGTCACCCAATAGCTCCAAGAAATGTCCACAACTTTCCCATTAACTAGCCCTTGCCTCCAAGCTTGTGGAGGTCCCAGTTCAATCAGGGACTCAATCAATTCACCTGCTTCCTAAATATCTGAGGCTGCCTAGAAAATCTCAAGGGAATCTTCTGCATTCAATGAAAAGCAGTTTACATCATCTTCTACCCCTCTCCCTGTAGCATCTTATTCCCTTTACTCTATTGAGCTTCTCTTCAATGAATTCAGCATACAAAGCAAGCTTTCTGGGACATCTTAAGTCAAATGCTGGTCATTTTTCAAATTTTCTCCCTTGCAGAGCAGCAGAAATTGTGCTCACCAGAGCTGTCAATAAACATTTATTAAGTGTTTACTAGGTGTCAGCCATTTCCTTAATATGAAATCATAATCATTTCTCAATTCAGGGAGATTAAAATATCACCATTTGATACCACGTGTCTCAAATACCTAACAGAAAAGGAGTATTGAAAAATGGATAGAGTATTGGACTTGGCACTGGGAGCTCTGAGTTCAAATTGTACCTTGGATACTTTACTATCCCTCCAAACAAGTTGCTTAACTTTGTTGAGCCTCTATTTCCCCATCTATGAAATAGGAACTCAGTATTTAGCTCACAGGGTTATTGTAAGGCTCAGGTACTCTCTATAATGAAAAGTGTCTTCCCTCATCCTTTCATCACAAAGTGGATGGAGAAGGTTAGGTCCTTAGTTTCACACACTAACCTTTCTGGCATTTTTAATTCATTCTGCTGGGCCATGCTGAGGAGAAATTTGAGTACCAGGTAAAAATCATTTGGAAGTGACAGTTAATTTGGGGATCGTTGGGCTAGTAACTCTTCAGGAGGCAACCGTGCCATAAACAGCCTCCTCCCTGCACCATAAATCTTTCATTGCCCAGCTTCATTGCCCCCGCTCTGAAATTTACAGCCTCTGCATCCGACTTTTTATAAAAATAAATACATTTAGTCCAGTCTTCCTTCAATGGGTCCTTTCACCATAAAATGACGGGTCATAAAGAAAATGCTGATGTTGCTTTCCTCCAGGACTTTGTCTTCTCTGGGCGCCCAATAATTGGACATTCTCTAGACTGCCTCCTTTGTCTGGAGTCAGCTGTGGTGTGGTGGGCCAAAGGCCAGCCTTAGAGTTATGAAGATAGGGGTCTGGATCCTGTTCCAGGCCCTTTCTAGCTATGTGACATCAGCACACCATTCAGGTTCAGGTTTCTCATTTGTAAAATAGTGTGTCATAGTGCAGAGACTCTCAGGGTCAAAAAGATGTGGGTTCCCCTCTGACACATAATGGCTTTGTGAACCTAAGCACTGTTAGTGCCCCAGAAGGATTCCAAGTGGCAAAGCAGGTGCCCATCTGCATGGGAAGTAGGAGCAGCCCACCCATGACTCACAGATCTCAAAGGAAAATAGGGATAACCGAGCCTGTAGCTCTAACCTGCCAAGGTTGTTGGGGAGTCACATGAGATGATGTATGTAAAGAGCTAATTAAATGGTAGTTATTATTTGGAAAGGAAGTGTAGGCAAGCCAATTCTGATTAGGAAAACAGGTGACTGCTCAATATATTGATCTTATTCCTTGTGTACAATCTTAACGAATAATTAATTAAAGTCTTTTTTTTTTTTTTTAACATGGTTAATATATGCTGGGTGTTCTGAGAAGCTCTGGGGATACAAATATAAGCAGGCAAGACTATTCCTGTCCTCTAAGAACTTATATTCTAATAAAGAAAGACAACATATATAGGGGTCACTACTGTGACCTGGAAGGAATGTTTTAGACAGAAAAGTCAGAGGGAATGATGATTGAAGGGATCGGACAGCTAATTCATAACTCAGTTAATTGTAATGTTGGTTTGATTATTGTGAATCCTTATTATACATATCTATAATATATTTACATATATTATAAAAGAGAAAAATAGTCATAATTATATATAGACTCCAAATATCTATTTATATGTAGATATTAGATATGACCACATCTATATTTTCTGTACTTTTTAAAATAATTTTTTTTCCTATTACATGTAAAAGCAATTTTTAACATTTGGTTGTAACATTTTCAGTTCCAAATTCTCTCTTTTCCTTCCCTCATCCCTGAGATGGCATATAGGTTATTCATATACAATTATGCAAAATGTATTACCATGTTAATCATGTTGTGAAAGAAAACATCAAAAAAAACATAAAAAAAAGCTAAAACCAGTATGCTTTGATCTGTATTCAAACTCCATCAGTTCTTTCTTTTCTTTTTTTTTCTTGTTATACACATACACATTCATTTAAAAAATACATTTCCTTATGACTCATGTTAGAAGAGAAAAATCAGAACAAAAGGGGAAAAGCATGAGAGGAAAAAAAAAGAAAAAAGTGAATATAGCATGTTTTAATTTACATTCACTGGATGTGAATAGTGTTTTCCATCCAAAGTTTATTGGGATTGCCTTGAATCATTGAACCTCTGAGAAGAACCAAGTTTTTAGTTATCCATCAGTTCTTTCTTTAGATATGGATAGTATTTTTCATCATGAGTCCTTTGGAATTGTCTTAGATCATTGTATTTATGAGAATAGCTGTCATTCACAGTTGATTGTTGTATAATATTACTGTTACTATGTACAGTATTCTCCTGGTTCTGTTCACTTCCCTCTGTATCAGTTCATATAAGTCTTTCCAGGTTTTGCTGAAAACATGCTGCTCATCACTTATCATAACACTCTTGTAATTCCATCACAGGCATATGTCACAACTTGTTCCACCATTCTCCAATTGATGAGCTGCTCTAAATATTTTTGTACAAATAAAATCTTTTTCCTTTTTTCCTTTTTTCTTTCTATCTCTTTGGGAAACAAACCTAATAGTGCTGCTGGGTCAAAGGGTATACAGATTTATAGCTCTCTGGGCATAGTTCCATATTCCTCTCCAGAATGGCTGAATCAGTTCACAATCCCATCAATAGTGCATTAGTGTCCCAATTTACTCACACTCTTTCCGGCATTTATACTTTCCTTTTTTGTCATATCAGCCAATTTGATAGGTATGAAGTGGTACCTCATAGTTGTTTTAATTTGCATTTTTCTAATGAGTAGTGATTTAGAGCATTTTTTTCATGTGATTTCCATGTGATAGCTTTGATTTATTCACCTGAAAACTGCTTATTCATATCCTTTGATCATTTGTCAATTGGGGAATAACATATTCTTATAAATTTGATTCTACTGTGAATTATTTAGTTATTTTCAGCAATACAAAGGTCTAAGAAAATTCTAAAGGATTCATGATAAAAAATGCTATTCACATGCAACAGAAAAACTGATGGAATCTGAATGTGATTGAAATATACCATTTTTCACTTTTTTTTTTGTGAGTTTTTTTCCTTTGGGTCTGTGTCTTCTTTTACAACTTAACTAATGTGGAAATATATTTTGCATGATTGCATATGAATAATCTATATGAAATTGCTTACTGTCTCAGGGAAGGGGGAAGGTAAAAGGGAGGAAGAAAATTTGGAACTCAAGATGTAAAAAAATATCAATAAGTAACTTGTATCTGATTTCTTACTGTCTAAGAGAAGAAAGGGAAGGGAGGAATAGAATTTGGAACTCAAAACTTTAAACAAAAGTATCAAAAAATTTAAAATAAGATAAAATACAAAAGTAGGCAAAAACAATATTAAAAATAGTCTTTATATGTAACTGGGAAAAAATAAAATTGTACTTAAAATTAAAAATAAATAAATTTTACTCTGTTCTCTAAATATTTAAGAATTAAGGCCTTTATCAGAGACAGTGGCTGTATAAAAAAAAATTTTCCCCCATTTTCTGCTTTCCTTCTAATTTTGGTTACATTGTTTGATTTTTTGGCAAAATTTTTTTAAATTTAATATAATCAAAGTTATTCATTTTACATCTCATAATGGTATTTCTTGTTTAATTAAAAATATTCTGAACCTTGGGAAAGTTCACAGCAATATGGAGGACCGATTAGACTCACTGACACTCTATATATATTAGATAGATAGATCAGTGGATCTTTTGCTGGCACTGTGACATAGCTGACTGAATATAGTGCTTGGATTGAGGAAGACCTGGGTTCATGTTCCTCCGTCTGTGGCTTACTGGTTATGTGGACCAGGACAAATCCAACTTCTCTGTTCTGATTTTGGCCGTGATTTAACATTCATTCTTCCAAGCCCTACTCAAGGTGGGGAGATAACTCTAGGCACTTGAAGGCTGTGCAAGCTTTGACATGACAAGTTCTACTAAGCTGAAAAGTTTCATATATGGTGATGGGCTGGATTATACTTTTTAAGAACAAGCCTAAGGAATTCAGAGGCTTATTACCAGAAGATCTACAGCAAATGACAAAGGTCTCGTGGATATAAACGGGTACCAGTTTGCCTCAGGGACAGGAAATTCAGAGGAAATTTCCTCATAGAGGAAAACATTTTGAAGTGTTAAAGGCAGTAGGCTTTACATCTCTCTACATTGTTTTTGTCTTCTAAAATGTTGTTTGCTTTTAGCCCTGGGAAATTAGCGCAACACCATGTACAACCCAGTCCTCAATCTTTTCTTTTGATGATGGTGTCCATGCAAAAGATGAAAGAGAGGAACTAGGTCTGCACAATTAGCCTGGGTCCACAGGCCAAGGCCTGCTGAGAAAGAAAGCTGAGATAAATGATAAGAGTCACTAAAACATAGGACCTGGTCAAGGCACATTCTTGTTGGAACTCCAGTGAAAGTAGTCTGGGGGTTACAACTGAACAAAGAGATGTGAGAATTATCAGTATGGAGATGATAACTGATCACCAAGTAAAATAATTTAGACAGAACAAAAGAAGATCCAAGACTGAGCTCTGGTGGACATCCATGACAAGTAGAAATGACTTGGTCAGAAATATAGCAAATAAGACTAAGAAGTAGTCAGATAGGTAAGAAATAGGGAAGAATCCAAGTAGTGTTAGAGAAACTTAGAGAGGAGAAGGTGATCAACTGTGTCAGAGGGAGGTCAAGAAGATTGAGGATTGAGAAAAGGTCATTGGATTAGGCAGTTAAGAGACCAATGGTAATTTTGGAGAGAGCACTTTTAGTTGAGGCCATTCTGTAGAGATTTAAGAAAAAAGGGAAAGGAAAGGAAGTGGGGCACCAATTATAGACCATCTTCCCAAAGAGTTTAACCACAGAAGGGAGGAAAAATATGGGATAATGGCTAAGAAGGATGGGTGGATTGAGTGAAGATTTTTTTTGAGATACAAGCATGTTTGTAGGCAATATGAAAGCAACCACTAGACAGGGAGAGATTGAACATAAGTGAAAAGATGGGGATGACAGAGGGGACAATTTGTTAGAAAAGCATTGCATATTAATATTGAAGTCATAATGCTAATACTACCTGCTAGTATTCAGAGGTGGTAGTGCAGTGGAAAAAATTCTGGGCCTAGAGTCAAGAAAATCTGACTTCAAATCTGGATTCAGGCATTTACTCGCTATATAATTTTGGCCAAGTCACTTAACCTTAGTCTGCCTCAGTTTCCTCAACTGTCCAATGGGACTAGTAATAACACTTATACCCAGGGTTACTGTGAGAATAAAATTAGAAATTATTTATAAAGCTCTTAGCATGACACCTGGTACATAGAAGGTGTTGTATATAGGCTAGCTTTTATTACTTAAGTTTGTTTTTTGTTACCATAAAAAGAACACCTATAGATATCTTGATGTATCTGGGTCTTTTTATCACTGACTATCTGAAGTATATACCTAACAGTGTAATTTCCATGTCAAAGGGTATGGACATTTTAATCACTTTTCATACTTACTTTTCCACCCACTTTTCTGGCGTGCTTTCCCTAACTGGTAAACCAGTTCATAAATCCATCAACAATACATTAGTGGGCTTATCTTTTCAGCAATTGCTTCAATCCTAACTATTCCCCTCTTTTTGTCATCTTTGCCAAGTTGCTGGATATAAAGTGAAGCCACAGACTAGTTTTAATTTACATTTCATATGTTTTTGGTGATTTAGAGTATTCTTTATGGTTGTTAATCTCTGCAATTTTTCTTTTAATAACAGTTTGGGGAAGCAACTTTAAATCTTATTATACCATTGTTAAGGTCTTCTAAGGCAATCTCCAGTTTTATAGATTAGAAAAAACTTGAGATACCAAGAAGTGAAGTGATTTGTCTTAATGTCACACATAGGATACGATAAACAACAAAACTGGGATTTGAAGCATGAAAGAACACAAGCTCTAAAGCCAGAGGATCTGGATTCAGCTCTCATCTCTGAAGCTTTGGGGCAAAGGCATTAATAACAAATACTTTGGGCAAGTCACCCAATCTTAGTTTTCTCATCTATAAAATGAGGGGAGTAGATGCACAAGATGACCTCCAAGGCTTCTTCCTGCTGGATATCTCTGATCCCATGAACTCCAGATCCAGAGCACAGATCCTGAAGGAAAAAAATCTGACCCATGGAAGCCGACTTGAAGATGCCTCCAGATGTCTCCCAAGCTGGTCCTTGGTTTCCTTCGTGTCTCGCCCTTTGTGGTAATGAGATGCTCCCTGCAAGACTCCAGAAGGAAGCTTCCCCAGAGCTGAAAGCCTGCCTGCCTGCCCCATTCCTTCTTGTCTCCCATGTAATCCTTATATGGTATAGCTTTCGAGGACCTCCCTCACTGATGCTGATTTATGGCCTTAATTAAACAGGATATTTATTCCAATTCAATGGATGTAATTTCTCCCCCACCAGGAAATCCCCTTAGGAAGCAAATTGACATGATGTCTGAAAGAAGAAGAAAGCAGCTTTCAGTTGAGTCAAACTGTGAAGTTTTTCCTTTCCCTCCCAATTTTTCTCCAGCTTTAGATTTAAGTAGGGCCAAGTCCTGCAGGCATTTATTTTTAAGGCAAAAACTAGGATAGTTTCCCCACTAATTCAAATTGGAAACCAGGCAAATACTCCGACTCCCTTGACAGGTATTTACTTGTTAGTTCATTCTGGGCCTAATGGCAAGTTAGGGATTTAGAGGGGTGGCAGAGGATGGCTTTTTTCAAAAGCAAACAGACCCCCTTTCTGAAATCCAGCGGTAAAAGGTCATCCAGGTAGACTCACTCCTAAAGAACAAAAGTTTAGCTTCCAAGTCACTCTCCTGGGTTAGACAAGGGACTTTATGTGATAGGAATTAAGGATACAGCAGAAGAGGGGCATGCTATGGCCTCTTATGGGGGATGGAGGGCTTCGAGAGAGCCTCAGCTTCCATGTGTCCCTTAGGAGCCAAGCTTTTTTGTGACATATCATTTAACTTCTCTGCAAATGAACAGGGCTTTTGTTACCAGGGTTTGTGGAGGATGCCCAGAAACTGCACAGTTAGGGTTATGCATAGAATACTTCTGTTAGAACTTCTTTTGGGTCTTTCAAAAATTGTCATCATTCCACAGAGGTTGCAATGTTTCATGTCATGACTGTATGAGAGTAAAGTTGACTTATTATTAAATATTACCTCTTCCCTTAGCTCCCTCATTTTTTTTTTATTAAAGAAAGATAACTGAATTAATTACCTTTCTTTCTTCTTAGCAAACTAGGCAAAAATCCATTTCACAGAATCATAGTATTTGTGAATCTTTTTAAGACAAGATTCTAACTATATATCCCCTATCTTGGACTCTTGGGGTTGATTTCTTGAACCTATGTACAAAGCTTGACATTGATCCCTATTCAATTTCTTCTAATTAGATTCAGTTTAATATTCTGGTAATTCTATCCAAGTCTTTTTTGGAAGCTGATTCTTTCTTTCCTCCCTCTGGTTTATAAAATTTCCTTACATGAGTAAATATTCTGAACCTACTCCACCCTTAACTACTACCTGTCTTGTTTCTTTTGAAGGGAAGAGAACAAACATTTATTAAGCACCTATTATGTGCCAGGCACTGTGCTAAGCACTTTACAAATATTGCTATTATTATCACCATTTTACAGCTTAGTGAACTGAGTCGAACAGAAGTTAAGTGACTTGCCCAGAATCACATAGTTAGTTCTGAGGGCAAATTTACACTTAAAACTTTTAGATCCAGTGCCCTATCCACTGTGCCAACAAGCTGCCTTGCATTTTGATTAAATTTATTCTCTTCCCAAACAGTAATCTTGTCATGGGTGTCATATCACCAAGTCTCAGTGATATTTATGAAGCCAAATTTTCCTTCGTGACTGAGAATCTGTAGCTTATCATTGCTTGTTACCTATACTTTATGCATTTGTGAACACAAATTGTTTTATTACTGGCATCTTGGATTTTGTCCTCATGACCTCAGTACTTCCATTTCTAGTCTTTTCACACTGTAGCTACTCTTTATCCTATCTAGCCTGTGGATTATCTAAATATTTTTTCTTCTTTTCTATCCCTTTTCAGTTTAAAACCTTAAAAATGAATTTTGACAGGAGAAAGGAGGAGAGAAGCATCAGGGAAAGAAAAGGGCAGAAGAAGAAGAATCTGGAAATACTAAAAACAAATTTGACTCATTCCCCACTTTTATTTAGAGGCAGATCTAAGAACTGATTATGAATATTTCTTTCTCACAATCTAGGAAACTAAATCTGAGAATGGTCCCATCTTTTGCTCAAGGTCATACACTGATTTGATAGGAAAGAAAGAAAAGAAAAAAAGAAGGAAGGAAGGGAGACGGAGGGAGGAAGGGAAGAAGGAAGGAAGGAAGAAAGGAAGGAAGGAAGGAAGGGAGGGAGGAAGAGAGAGATCAAAGGAAGAGAGGGAGAAAGAGAAAGAGAAGGAGGGAGAGAAAAAGGAAGGAAGGAGGAAAGGAAGAAGAAGGAAGAAAAGAAAAAAGGAAGGAAAGAAGGAAAGAGGAAAGAAAAAAACAGAAAAAAAAACCTATTCATGTTAAATTTATCCTCTTTCCAGTATTAATGGGCTTCCCATATAACTATCATTTCCCTAGAATGTCAAGTCTTGACTCCTCCCAAATTCTAAAATTAAATTTTTTTTTTAATTCTCTCATTGTCCTCCAGGTTGTATTTTACTTTTTTTTTTTTTTTTTTTTTTTTTTGAGGCTGGGGTTAAGTGACTTGCCCAGGGTCACACAGCTAGGAAGTGTTAAGTGTCTGAGACCAGATTTGAACTCGGGTCCTCCTGAATTCAAGACTGGTGCTCTATCCACTGCGCCACCTAGCTGCCCCGGTTGTATTTTACTTTGCCATGTCTCTTGCATACTTCCTTCCCAATCTCACTGCCATAATACTAAATCAGACCTGTACCATTTAACAACTGTTACTCCATGATCTATTGAAGAAATGGTTTGTCTGTAACCTGTTCAATCAATACTTCTCATGGCAACCAGATGAATCTCTTTAAAACACTTCATTACATCCCCTTCTTACTCAAGAACTACCAATCAATCTTCACTAGTCACCATAAACTCATCCGCCTGTCTTTCGATTCCCTAAATCATTAGAGCTCTCCCAAGGGAGCCAGGAGGCAGCTGGTTCATTGGACGTCTTCAAGTAGTAGCTAATACTTGCTTGTTAGAGGAATAAGAAGCTCAGCATCTCTTTGGGCAGCCCATTCCATTTTAGGTGGATGGAAAGTAATAGAGGGGTAAGATCCTTTCCAGGCACAGGTTTAAGATGACCTCAGAGATTCCTCCCAATTCTGAGGTCTGGGATTTGCCTTCCACAATTTGCCAGCATCGCAGCTGTTTGACCTTAGTTACCTTCACCACCCATTGCAAACTGCTGAAATCCACTTGGTCTTCTCACCCTTCCCCACCTCTGACAACCCTTCACATATATGTTATGCTCATTTTCATCTTGGGTTTACTAATGTTGTTTCCTGAAATTAATTCCCTTCTCCTCCTTCAGAGGGGCAGCAAGGTATAACAGAAAAAACAGAGCAACTGGTTTAAAATCCCACCTCTGACACTTAATATCAGCATGACCTTGGATAACAACTTGATTTCCCTGGCTTAGCTTCTTTATCCATAAAATGAGGAGGATGGACCACATGAACTCGAGTCCTTTCCAACTATAAATCGATGATCCTTGGGTTCCATGGATTATTGGGGTCTTACCATTCCATAAGGCTTTGTCCAACTTTTACCTCTGTTCATCTTTTCTTGATGATTCAAATCTACACAGGTTTTCTCCTTCTCTGATTCTTGCTTTTCTGATCATATCTCCACTCTGTGGGCTATTTGTGTCTAAACTATGGTAGAACCTTCCAAGTTTGTACAGATCTCATCAGACACACTATACCTTGACCTTTTTTTTTTTTTTTTTTTTTTTTTAATACCTTGACTTTTGGTCCCTTTATTGGCTATGTTATACAATTAACCCCTATCTCCTATTGTCCTGCTCTGTGTCTAACAATTGTTACCCTATTGTTAGGTTAATATATGGTTAATATGTTAAGTTCTTATGGATGACATTATCTTCTTCACTGTTGTTTTTTCAGTCTTGGCTGACTTTTTGTGATTCCCTTAGGGATTTTCTTGATACTAGAGTGATTTGCCAATTCCTTTTCCAGTCCATCTTACAGATGAGGAAACTCAGTCACACAGAGTTAAAAGTGACTTGCCCAGGGTTTGAACTCATGAAGATGAATCTCCTCTATCTACTGCACCAACTACCTGCCCAATCTTCATAGTTATTTCCTATGTTTGTGTCTTGTCTACCCATATATGTAGATGCAAATAGCCCATAGGGAGGATGATGCTCTAATAAATCTAATATTTTCATAGTAGTGCACTGACCCTCAAATGGTGTTTGGTTGTACAATCATGTGCCAAGGATTGTATGAAATGTATATTTGCAAATCTCATGTATACATTTTCAGCTCTTTTATCGCATTCCAGGACTCCTGCTTTCATAGAGTGATCAGGAAATGTTTAAGAGTTACTGCCTTTGTGCCTAGCAGAGCCAGGAGCATTTTTCCTTTTGGCACAAGCAGCAATCAAACACATGGTTTTATGAGCTGAAGCCACAAGACATAGTGAGACTATTCCATAGTGTCCACCCTACCTTTGGAGGGCAATTTCAACAGCATGTGTTGCTTAATTATTATCTCATCACTATGCCACATTATTTTATTAAAATGTTATCATTTGAAATTGCCTTCTAAACTTAGGGCCAAATAATAATGTACAAAAATTCATTATTATATGCTGGATAGAGAGCTGGCCTGGAGACTCAGGTTAAAGTCTCAGGTGATCTGGAATAAGTCATTAAATCTCCCGAAGCCCCAGGAAGCTCTCTGAGACTCTATCTTATAGAGGAGTTATCAATTTGCATTGGTAGAGGAAGTTTTCTTGCCTGGAATTCTTACTTTAATAAGATAACAGGTCTAGATCAAAACCAAAATCCCCAAACACTGTCATACCTGAAGTTGGTTTTTACATGTATACATGTATATGTGTGTATAAATGTATATACATATATGTGTGTGTTTCTGTATGTACATATACATGTATCTATGTCTGTGTCAAATGATGACCTTCTCTAGTGCGGGTGGGATGGGAGGAAGGGAGATATTTCAGAACTTAAAATGTAATAACAAAATAAATTAAATTGAAATTTTAAAAAAGGACTGGGAACAATTAGGGAGTGCAGTAGATAAGAGTGCTAGTCCTGAAATTTAAATTCAGCCCCAGACACTTACTAGCTGTATGGCCCTGGGGAAATCACTTTACACTTATTCCCCATGCACACATACAAAAAACCAAACTCATGAGGAAGCTGGAGTAGATTGTTCTACTTCGTTTTAGAGCATGCAACTAGGAGCAAAGGGGCAAAGAGGCAGATTTAAGTGCGAATTAATTAAAAACTTCCTTACAATCTCAATGAGTAGAATTAGCTACCTAGCGTGGCAATGAGTTTTCCTTCCCTGGGAGTCAATGAGTTTTTGTTCATTGTGGCTAAATGGCCACAGATCATTGATAATTTATAATTCATATAATTGATAATTGATAATTCATATTTAGTTATTGGTTGGTCTAGATGCCAACCGAGATGGACTATGAGGTTCCCTCAAAATTCTGAGATTCTTTGGACCAATATAATTTCCTGGAAGTCCCCAATTTCTAACCTAAATTACTGCAACCAGCATCCTGGTGTTTAGATAAGAAACACATCAAAGCCTCCTTCTATCATCACAAGAGATTAGATTAAAGCCCAACTGGCTAATAAATTAGTGCCTCCTAATTCCTTGAACCCAGTGATATCTGTAGTAAAAAAAACCCTTCCCTGTTACCTCTCCCCATACTCTCATTCTATACCATTCTATACCATATCAGCCCCACCACTCTAGAGTCCTTTTCCATTATGCCCTCTGGAACCCTCAACTGGTTGTACACTCTTCATTTCTGGTCTCTTCTTTTATACACTTTTTATCTTGGACTCATTAAAATCCAATTCACTCTGCCCACCCTCTTCACTGCTTCTTGCTCCTTCTCTTGTTTTTCTTAACACACCCCACCAGGAACAAAAGATGGCAAACTCCTTGGTCTCAATTACCACATGCAGGCTCTAAATCTACCACAAACACTCAGCACCTCTTCAATTCACAGAGTGAGCCTTGACCGAGAAACTTCAAGTTGTAGGTGCTGTCCTGTTTGTAAAATGCTCACTCCTGGAAGCAGCACCTTCATTTCTGATGCATATATTTATTCTTAGGGAGCAACTACTCTACAATTTACAGCATATTAATATAATGGAATATTATTATTATTATTCTATAAGAAATGATCAGCAGGATGATTACAGAAAAGCCTGGAAACTGTAACATAAAATGATGCTGAATGAAGTGAACAGAACACAGTAACAAGATTATGTGATGATCAATTCTGATGGACTTGGCTCTTTTCAACAATGAGATGATTCAAAGCAATTCAGATTTGTTATGGAAAGAGCCATCTGCCTACAGAGATAGAACTATGGAAACTGAATGTGGATCAAAACATAGTATTTTCACTTTTTGCTGTTTCTTGCTCACTTTTTTTTTCTTTCTTGTGTTTTTTGTTCCCTTTTGATCTGATATTTCTTGCACAGAATGGCAAATGTGGAAATATATTTAGAAGAATTGTATATGTTTAACTTATATTGGATTGCTTGCTATCTTAGGGATGGGGTAGAGAGGGAGAGGAAGAAAAAACTAGAAGACAAGGTTTAGCAAAGGTAAATGTTGAAAACTATTTTTACATGTATTTGGAAAAATAAAATACTATTAATTTTTTTAAAAGAATTTTGTCAGTTTAATACTGCATGAATGACAATTGGAGTTTCCATTTTTAAAAAAGGTACTTCCAAGGGCATGCTGAAGTCACTTGAACCCAGATGAAGAGAGCCATTCATTAAATTTCCACCGTGCGCACTGTCAAAGACTATAAATCAGAGTTTAATGTATGCTTTGTTGATTGTTTAGACTTCAGAAAATGATCAAGAAAATGTTAATAATGCCAATTAAACTTAAAGTGTGTCAGGTGTACATTTTCCCCACAGGAAGCTGGTTTTTGGTAACAATACACTACTGGGTACTTTTAAATCTTCATTTAAACAGCACAGCCAGGTGAGTCTATAATCCTAGAAAGCAAAGGCTTTTCTTTCAACTTTCTTTTGGGACCAAGTGCTAAGCTAATTATTCTAAAATTGGTTAGCCACCTGCTGAGCCCAAGCCTGAGCTAACTCAGATTGTGGGTTTTTGTTGTAATTGTTGGGGTTTTTAAAGTGAAGGTGGTGATGCTTTTTTAGGGTAGCTAGGGGATTAAATGGATAGAGTGCTGGATCCAGAGTCAAAAAGAATTGAGTTCAAATCCAACCTCAGACCCTAACTAGTTGTGAGACCTCGGGCATATTATTTAACTCTGTTTGCCTCAGTTTCCTCATCTGTAAAATGAAATGCAGAAAGACCACTATTCCAGCATCCTGCCAAGAAAACCCCAAAGGGGTTCACAAAGGGTTAGACATGACTGAAAAGACTGAACAGTCCTATCCAAAGTATTGCTTTACATCCTTTGAGTGAATTACATCATTTATTGGAACACTAACAGGAGACCAGTTTAAATCACTTTTCTTTAAAATATCTTTTCCTGACTGTCTGACCTCAGTATCCATGACACAAAATCATTCAGTTTTAAATACAAAATGTATCTTAGAAATCACAGAGTCCTCCTCATTTTACAAAGAGAGAAACTGGGGTGTAGAGTCAGAACTAGGACCAGTATCTTTTTCTCTTGTCTCCTTATCTTGCATTCTTTGAAACTTCCTTTGAGCTCATTTCTCTTGCCCTTTGGGAGTCCCCCTACCTATCAACTCCGGATTCATCCTTCTTCCAAGGAAGTGGGAATGAATTCCCTACATTCATCTAACTGGATGCCTCCCTAACCAATGGTATCTCTGAGGCTCAAACTGTCACAAAGATCATTTTGCTTTTCAAAGTGAAACAGACAAACGCTTTCCCAACAAAGACCCTACTTCAGCCCATCTGGGAAGAACGAATTCCCTAGAAGGGAGAACATGATATCAGATAACTGACTGAATAGCTTCTTCACATGCTCTAATCTCCAAACTCACTGAATGTTCACTCAAGCACCCCGTCACATACTTAGTGCAGGAAAGCTATCCCAGGCTGAGGACATTCAGTGCTCAATGAAAACCACAAGCCTCCACGAATGAGTTGCTTTTATTAATCAATCAGAGTTGAAACTATTGATTCAAAACAAAAGACATTAATCAAATAGTTACAAGAAAATATTCCCCCCAAGAATAAATGGAATACATTATCATGCTGAGTAGAGGCAAGAGCCTGGAGTCAGGAAGACTCCTCTGACACTTACTGTGTGACCCTAAGCAAGTCACTTTACCCTGTTTGCTTCAGTTTCCTCATCTTTAAAATGAGCAGGAGAAGAAAATGGCAAACCACTCCAGTATCTTTGCCAAGAAAATCCCAAATGGGATCGTGAAGAATCAGATGTAATTGAATACAAAATCCTATTGAATACCATCAATGCTACATACAGAGAGAGCTTGCATGACCAGGAAACATGATGAAGAGTAATTCCATAAAGAATAAGCATTTCCAGGAAATATACATCAGGAATGCCCAAGGAACATGAATAAAAGTATACACTCCGCTCTACTCTCTGCTCTAAATTATGTTTCTACTATGCAGGTATCTCAGCTGGTCTTGTAGTGGCTGGGTTATTCTCTGTTAGCATCCACTGGTTTTTAATCTATTTAGCCCTTTTAGGACAATCTATTGCTCTCTACTACCATCTGCTGGGTCCCTATAACTAGCAAACCTGACTGGCAAGGGACAGTTAGTCTTTTAGTGACTAACTTAGATTTAATGGGGGGCAGCTAGGTGGGGTGGAGGACACAGTGCCGTACCTGGAATTGGGAAGACTCATCTTCCTGAGTTCAAAACTGGCCTCAGACCCTTACTAGATGTGTGACAAGTCACTTAATTCAGTTTCCTCATTTGAGCTGGGGAAGGAAATAGTAAATCATTCCAGTATCTTTGCCAAGAAAATCCTAAGTAGAATTAAAAGAGTCAGACACAATACGAACAACAAATGAATAATTCTTTTGCCCTTTTCCTGCTCTTTTGCCACTTCCTGCAGCTCTTATTTCAGTTAGGATCAGAAAGCCCTTTTACTTCTTAACATAGTCTCCATCCTTGCAAATATTCCTGGGACCCAGAAGATTGCAAAAAGGCCAAGTGAAGCTTTCCTGGAGAAATTATTTTCAACCCTCACATTCAAATTATAGAAATTGGTCTGGGTAGAGAAAACTGAAAAAAGCTAGAGAACTTGGCTCCATTTCCTTCAGAACAAACAAAAAATGTTATCTTATGTTAACAACTACAATTTTGTGCTACATTTTGGCCAGCACAAAAGGGCTGGTCTCTACACAGTCCTCAAATGCCATAATCTATTGTTATTATCTATGATCTTGACAAATGCTCAGGAGATTGAGTCCTAGGCAGTTCAAAAGAATGCACTAATTCAGCTATTGTGGATTTGCCAGACCTTTAAACTACTCTTACACACTTGATTGTGCAGCCAGTAATTTTAAGCTCAGTGCAAAGCAAAGGGATTCAGTATCTGCACAGGAGCAGCACGTGATTGTGTATGTTTTTAATAAATGTGCTGCAATTTGGGCCTTCTTGTTTGCCTCTTGAAACAGCAGATCTACCCATGCTATTCACATTTTTAAAGAAGTGCGTTTTAAACATCTCTTTGGATCACTTTGCCTTAAAAAAAAAAAAAAAAGAGGAAGAAGAGTAATTTCTTATAACATGTCTATTTGCTCAGGACGAGTTTTTGCTTTCAGATTTATTGTCAAAGTGACATCATCCGTATTCTCCAGTAAGTGTATCACATGCTGAGCCTAACCTTAGGTATTGGCAAACAGCCTGCTGCGCCAGAGGCTGACATCAAAAATGCTATCCCACTAAGCATTTTGGCTGAATGTTGACTACTATAGATCATAAAGAGATTTGGCTCATCCAAGCAATGATGTCACCACTCTGATCTTTTTTTTTTTTTTTTTTTCTCCCTTCAAGTGAATTTGGTGGACTCAGATGGGCCACATTTGCATCTTCAGGCTCCTGGGCATAAAGAGGTCTATCTCAGAAAACTAATCACTCATCCTATCAATAAGCATCTATTGAGTGCCTACTATATGCCAGATACTCTGCTAGACACTGAGGTTTCAAAGATAAAAAATATATAATTCCTGCCCTCAAGGAACTTATTATATTTTGTTGATTGAGCTCATTTGGAAGGGGAAGACATTAGCCGTTAAGAAGGAGGGATCAGAAAAGGTCTCCTATAAACTGAGATCTGAAGGAAACTAGGAATCTGAAAGGCAGAAATGAGCATAGAAGTTCATAGTGACCTGTGCAGATACACAGAAATAAGGGATGGAATTTTAAATGTGAAGCACAAAAAGTCCAGCTATGGATTTGGAAAACAGGAGGGCCAAAGGTGAAGATGAAGAAGGTAATCAAAAGGAATGAGGCAGAGATAGAAGACTAGGAAATTGTGATAGAGAACAGCCACATTTTTCTGTTGTAAAATTAGCAAGTTGGACTTCTAAGATCCTTTGCAATATTATTCTATGATCCTGTAAGAGAGGTTCAAAGTTCAGCCCTGGAGGTAGAATAATTTGGAATTTGGAGTAGCAGTGAAGTTTAAGCATGACTTCTTCCCCAAAGTCATTGTTTGTATTTCATTTTGGAAGAGGATCAATGACATCATGGGAGATGTCTTGACTTGCCTGTGAATTTAATTTAAGTGAAGCAGCTTCAGTTTCAGTCTCTCTTCTAGAGTCATTGAAGTCTTTCAAAGCAAAATTCAAGATGACTAATGATGGCCCAGGATGCTGTAGATGACCTTGATGTATCTGATGTCTGACTAGTTCTATACATTTCACCCTGCCTGCTTCAAGATCATTAAGATAAATCTGCCCATTCTTCCAGTGGAAGTCTTCACATGCTTGGGGTAGTCTTTCCCCTAACTCACCAATTGGTTTGAGAACTATCAGTAATCCTCAATCTTGAGCTGTGGTCACTGTATATGCTACAGCTTCTTGGAGTCACTAGTGAGAAACCAAAGGTGGATGAGTAATCCTGAAAAGGAAAAATATCCATAAACTCTGCATTATCATCATTAAGTCTGACTTCTAAACAAATTTAGTTACTAGAAGGCATTAAGAAGTCAGTTTGTGAGCAATGAGAAAGGGGAGCAGTGATCAATAGTTTCATCAAGAACAAATCATGCCAGATTAATCTTGTTTCCTTGTTGACAAGGTGAACTAGTTTGGCAAGTCAGAAGAAACTATAGCTATAGGAGATACTGATCTGAGTGGGGCTTTTGGCAATCTCTTGGGCTGTCCTAGTGGACAAAATAGAGACATTTAGACAGAATTATAGTCCCCTTGTGTAGATTTGATGTCTGTAGAATGACAGACTCCAAATGATGGGTTAATATCAACTTGGGTCTGGGAATCTCTCCATGGGCCTGTGCTGTTCAGAGCTTTTTGCCAATGCATATTAATAAAGGCATACATTTCATGCTTATCAAACTGACAGGTGAAAAGAAGCTTGGGGAAGGGGTGACAATATTGGATGATAGGGTTCAGATAAAAAAAATTTGGCAGGCAAGGACAATGCTCTGAATCAAGTGAGATGATACTGAATAATGTCAAATATGAAGTGCTATATTTGGGTTTAAAAAGGACCATTTCAGAAACAGAGAATGATGGATATGTACTTGGGAAACAACAGTGCTTTGGGGAAAAGACCTTGGGATTTGAGTGGATTGCCAACTCCAATATGAGACAATATTATCATACTTCATCCTCCAAAGCTAATACTATTTTGGCTTAATTAAGAGATAGATATACTATTTAGAGGGCAGCTTGGTAGCACAGTGGATAGAACACCAGGCCTGGAGTCAGGAAGACCTGAGTTCAACTCTAGCTTCAGACACTTATTAACTATAACCCTGAGCAAGTCATTTTATCCTGTCTGCCTCAGTTTCCTTATCTGTAAAATGAACTGGAAAAGGAAATAGCAAACTACTGCAGTATCTTGACCAAGAAAACCCCAAATGGCATCACAAAGAGTCAGACATTACTGAAACAATTGAAGAACGACAACAAAATACTCTTTAGAAAATAAGAGGTAATAGTTCTCTATAATTTGTCCTTTTAGGCCATCTTTGAACTGTTATGTTCCATTGCAAGCAACATATTTTAGGAAAGAAAGACTTCTAGAAGAGAGAGACCAGAACACTAAGTGCTCTGGGAAACATTACTTATAAAAATCAATGCAAGAAATTAGGGATGTTGAACCTGGAAGAGGCAAAATGGGTGGGTGGGTGAAACATTATCATCATCATCATCATCATCATTATCATCATCATCATCATCACTGGTATTTGTATAGAACCCACCACATACCAGCCATTTATAAATATTTAACTCATTTTATCCTCACAACAACCCTGGTGGGTCATCCCCATTTTATAGTTCAGGAAACTAATGTAAACAGAGGTTAAGTGAATTGCCCAGTGAATGCCCCAAGGTTATATTTGAAGTCAGTTCTTCCTGACTTTAGGTCTGGTGCTCTATCTACTAAACAATCTAGTGGTCCATGATGACAAGTTTTGGGGAGGGCATCGTGTGAAAGAGTGATTAGATTTGGCATCAGTGAAGGGGCATATTTCAGATTTGATGGAGGAAAAACTTAACCATCTATCCCAAAGTCCAATGAACTGTATCTAATGGTCATGGGTTCCTTTTTTACTCTTTACAGAAAGTAGATAGCTACCTGTTGGAGACATTGTAGATAGAAGGGATCTCGTCAGGTAGATGGTCTGTGAGGTCCTTTCAATGCTTGGATTCTGAGTCACTAGCCTAGTCATTTGGTCAGAAAATGATAAGTATTGATATGAGTCAAAATTGACAATTCTGACTGGAAGACCAAAGCTCTTTCTAGTATACCATGCATGCTAAGAACTCAGAGACAGCTAACCGAAAAGATTTTCCCAAGTTTCTGAGTTAAAAGACATTTCTTAGTTCTTAAATGAGACCAGACCTTTCAAGCATTTGACACAAAGCTTTGTCCCTTCTAAGAGTCAGCCTCATAACTATTCCTTAGAAAGAGGCAGACATACAGACTCACTTCCTTTGATGGTATCACAGCTGTAATCTTCTAATTACAGGATAAACCGATTGTGCTGAATCTTTTAAAGCGTATCTGCTGAAGGTTTCCAGGGAATTTATTGAGTTCTCATCTGATTAACTGTGGCAAATTCACTGAGCCTCTACTAATAGAATCTGCTTTAAGATGAAAGACACTGGAACTAAGTTACACATGCCTGAGATCAAAAATTCACATAATACAGAGATGTGAGAAAAAGAAAAATGTAAGGATGTTGTTCTGTTCATATAGAAAAGTAAGGAGGAGTTTTTCGATCAGAAATGGTCTATACAGATCAAAGTGAAGTCAACTGTTCATGTTTGCAAAGGGTTTTAAATATATATATATATATATATATATATATATATATGTATATATATATATATATATATATATATATATGTATGTATGTATGTGCATATATAGTCTATTTGGTTCTATGATTACTAGATATTGTAAATTAAGCCACAATTCTCTCTTTGCATGAGATTAAAAAGGGCCAACTGAAGGACATTTACTAATCATCTTGTCACTTATTCAATGATGAAAGATTTAAGTACTGCTTAGGCAAAACTCTCCCAAGTCAATCCATGACTCACCAGAAAGGCTTTTTTTCTCATGAATATGACCAGTATCTGGAGTCAAACAGCTTTTGTAACCCCATTGTAAATCTTCAACTTCTTTTTGGATGAAGAGCTAGGTGCCTGTCTTTGTAAATCTCTTTCATTTCTCTCACTTTATTCCTTTCCATGTCTTCTGCCTTATCTTTCTTGATCCTTAGTGCTTCAGTCTTATCTCTTCCCTTCAGTATTTCCATTACTGTAGCCTCCTCTATTACACTTTTTAAAAAGATACTATCAGGTAAGTTCAAGAAAATATATCTTTGTTTCTGTTTTGAATCAATCTTGACCACCCCACTGAAACATTCTGCTACAATAATTAACTCCTTCTAAACCCAGGAGGCTAACATAACAACAGTTAAAATTCACTTGGTTCCCTTGCTTTTAGCTTTAGGGCATCTAAGATGAAAAGTTCTGAATAGTCTTTAGCTCCACTCCCCCAGTTAAGAAACTCATTGTCATTCAGTTGTTTCAGTTTTGTCTAACCTTTTGTGATTTCATTTAGTGTTTTCTTGGCAAAGACTTTGGAGTGGTTTGCTATCTCCTCCAACTTATGTTGCAGATGAGGAAACTGAGGCAAAATGAGTTAAATGACTTGCCTAGGGTCACATAGTTAGAAAATAAATGTCTGAGGTGGGATTTGAACTCAGGAAGAGTCTTTCTGATTTCAGGTGGGACACTATCCATTGCCCCCTACCTGCTGCAGTTAGGAAAATACTCACCATCTATGCATAGGTTGAGCTCTTCTTTAATATATCTACCTTGTTTATATATCTAGCTCTAATTTTTCCCTGGCCTTTTTGGGGTTGAGGCAAAATTTGGTTTACTGAAAACATTATATTATAGAGTCTTTGGAGCAGAAATTGAGGAAAGAGATGAGGTTTTCTTCAGACTTACCTCAGATTGATCCTCTAAGATGTCTGTGGAGCCATTGACCCCCTTTGCTGTCTTATACATCTGCATAATTCAATTCTCTTTTTGCTCCTCAAAAGTACATGCCCTATTTATTCCAACCTTTTTATATAAATTACTTAGGAAATGAGCCAGTCTCTCACACAGTGGTTTTTAATAATGATTCAATGATATGTACAGGTCCTACACATTTGGTTCTAAATGTCTGATTCAATCAAAAATGTTTTTATCTGGTGAAGTTATAAATGAGAAATGAGGGGAGGATTTTCATTCCCACTCTTACTCCTTCAGGAGAGACATCCAAACATATTAGGTCTCATGTTCAATTTGGGAAAATGCTCAAATTGAAATTTGTAAGGTTTTGTTATTGAGGGTTAAAGATCCTATAGCATATATCTGAACCAGTCTTCAGAGTCAGAAAAACTCGGGTTTAAGCTCTGAGGGGTACTGTGCAGGTGATTCTGGGCAAGTCACAACCTCTCAATGCCATCCCACCACTCTCTTAGGCTATAAATTATAGAGAAGTTGCTGATTTAACAGTGAGAGTTTCCACAGTGATGTTACCATACAAATCTTCATGGGATTGGGAGGTAGGTAGAGCTTTAAAAATGGCAAGGGGGTAGGAAGAGATAGAGAAATAACAATCAAGTGTGGGTGATGAAGGATTTGATTTCATGCAGCTGGCTACCCCAAGGCCCACATCATGGAATGCACAGATAGGGCAATATAGGAGGAAGGAAGGAAAGGAACTCCAGGGGCTTCTCATTTCACCAGGATTAAATATCAATGAAGCATCCGGAACAAGGCCCCTCTAGGATAAGAGGCAGGATCCCTTGATACTAAAAACCCTTCTCTCCATATCCTCAGTAAGCACAGGATCTTCAAATCTAATTCTATAGCAGACCCATGAGGAGAGCTGAGTTAGTACAGGTGAAAATGATCTCTTGCATCCAACAGCAATGCAAACTACAGTTATAATTATCTTCTCCATCCACTCCCTGTGTACTGGCCTCCTTCCAGTAAAGGACAACAGTAGAGTGCCATAGACTTGTGTCTAGGGTATCTCTTATATTGGTTCCCAAGAGTCTCTGAATCCCAGCTCAGAAAAGCCCTTGAAAATCCTTGTTTCAAGGTAGGGGAGAAGATAATGTCAATGTTCTAAGACAAGCAGAGAGAGTCAGCTCTTGAGATTTTCCTAACAAAGGGGTTGGGGAAGCAGAGGGGAAAAAACCCTACAACATACCCAATATAACTTTTTTTTTTTTTTAAATTGGCAAGGACCCAGTTGAGATGCAACTCCCTTGGTTAATTAAAAGGCAAAGCAACACAAAGATCTGAATTGCTACAAAAGAATCTCTGGAGAGAAATTTCTCTATGAGACACAATACAGAACATTCTTTTTTTTTTTTTTTTTTTTTTTTTGCTTAGTTCCCAAGTCAAAGGCAAGCCCAAGGAGAGAAGATTCCAGGGAAGACAGGGGAAGGGAGGAGGGGAAAGCTTTGGTAGGTTTCTGGCATAGAAATTAATACTTGGGTGGGAAACAGTAAAGGTGATCCATTCCTCACTGTTCCCTTTTAGGTAGAATATAAGAGGCAGTGGATTCTAATCAAACCAGGAAAAACTTGATTTCAGACCAGGAATTCTAAGGGAAGTTTCTACATATTTTTTTTTTAAGTATGTGCAGTTATTCCTGCTTAAAGATACAAGGATGACCCAGATCAGCTTTCAGGATCTTTTTCTGCTTCTAAATCTAATGAAAAAGAATGCTGTAAAATGGGGAAAAAATCATGCTTTTTTCCCCCTACTCACAAGTCTTTAAGACCCTTGGATCTTTTTCAAAAAAGTTCTCTCTGGCTATGCTTTCAACATTTTATACTTGTGGTGGTGATTTTTTGAAAGCCTAATGTAAGACTTTTGTGTTTATTCCTGTCCAGTTTCATTTCAGTAGATGTATCCCAACATTCCATTTTGTCAAAAATTTTGAAGATCTTGATTCTGCCTTTCAATCATGAATGAATCAATGGGAATTTAGTAAACACCATGTACCACGTACTAAGCTAGGTACTAAGGGGTTTTTTTTTGGGGGGGGGGCAGTAAGCAGAGAGTTCTTGCCTTTCAAGGAGCTTACATTTTTAATAGAAGTAGAAAAGGCTTGGAATTGGCTGGAAAGTGACAAGAAGACCTAGTTTTTGGACAAAAGGTTAAAACTCATCTTCACCCAGTCTAATCCAATCCTGGCCAATAATGTGCCAGGAACTGTGCTAAGTGCTTGGAAATAGTTATCCTTTCTACATCATGGGGGTTAGGGTCACAGTGTCCTTGTGGTCTGGAAAATCCCCCTAACATTTTTGTTCTTCCCTTCATAGTGGAGAAATCTGAATTTTTTCTTTTTTTTTTTTCATGGGGTATTTACAGTATGTATTTCTATATATTTTTACATCTATCTCTCTAAATATATCTATACATATATCTACATCTATATATCTCATATCTATATCCATGTAATTATCTGTAAGTACAAATCTTTATTTCTTTATATATCTATGTGTTTCCATATCTGTATATCTCTCTGTATCTATACATTGGTACCTTGACACTCATCTGCTTCAAAACTCATGAAATTCAGTATTCAATGAATGTCTACCAGGAAATTGCTGTAGCACTTGACATTTGCTCGGTCCTTGGTTGTTGTCCTGGTTGATCAGTAGGGATGTGCAGTTAGCCAGGTGAACTGCCCAGCCCCTACCCCACCCTGCCTGCTATTGCCCTCAGCCGTGGGACACTCCTTCCCAGCAAAGGGAGGCAACCAGGACAGTCAGACCGGAGCTCACAGTGCTGAAGTTGTGCAAATTTCTTGGGCAGGTCAATGTGGCTTTGGTGTATAGTCTCCCAGTTCCCAAAACAGTAGTACTGGTAAGGGCACAGAGCAGCCAGTGTGCTTAGCAGGAGGAGAAGGAGCAGGAGTAGGAGCAATGGGTGATGGTGGGAGCCGCAGTGGCCAGAGCCCAGGCAGAGGCTGCAGCAGCAGTGGAGTTGACAAGAAGTGACAGAGTCTGCAGCAGAGGACCCAGGACTTCTGGCAGCCTGGAGCCTTAGTGGAGGGCACAGGACCATACTTCTGCCTTCACATCCAGGGGTCCCACTCCCCAAGGAAGCTTGGATAAGGGTCAACGTTCCTCTTAAAAAGTGAACTGAGTCAAGAAGGGAGGGAGGCTGGGCTGGCTTGTTTCTCTGAAGCTGGAATCCCCACTTTCCCTTTGAGGAATTAAGTGGGGAGGGATGATTAGACTGCCTTCTGAAACTAATTACCAATAATTATTGAGGTACCACTGTACTTATATCTCTACACAGCTATCTATAGCCCCATAAATTTGTGATCAAAATTAGTAGACTAGGGCTTGGAGTTGAGTTTCCTGCTTTCCAACTTGTTCCTCCTTTCCCAGGCTGCTCATCTGTCTATAAGAGCTAGCTTTCAGATGGGAATGGGGAAGTATTCATTAAGCACCTATTATGTTTTAAACACTGTGCTATACATTCTACAAATATCATTTCATTTGATCCTCACAACAATCCTGAAGTAGGAGCTATTATGACCCATGTTTTATAGATGAAGAAATTGAGGGAAACAGAGATTAAGTGACTTTGTTAGGGTCACATAGCTGGTAAATGTCCGAAATTGGATTCGAACTTAGGTCCCTGACTCCAGACCCAGGGCTCTAATTCAGACCCACTGTCTCTTCTTTTTTTTTTATTTTTGAGGCTGGGTTTAAGTGACTTGCCCAGGGTCACACAGCTAGGAAATGTTAAGTATCTGAGACCAGATTTGAACTCAGGTCCTCCTGAATTCAGAGCTGGTGCTCTCCACTGCACCACCTAGCTGCCCCTCCACTGTCTCTTATAAAGGAAGTCATAGAACAGTTTTTAGCTTTCAGACTTCAAAGGTTGAAGGAGTCATTCTAGGTCCTGGTCTGGTCTTTCCCTTTTATTACCTCAAGTAAATCCCAGGGTTTTGGAAGATAAGTTCCTCAGTGTTGCTCTTTCAGGCTCCCAAAGGCCACTGCTGTCAAATCCATCGTTGGATGAAGTGCTGGTAAATGTCAGAAAACTTATGAAAATGATATAGACTGAAAAAATATATATGTATTTTAGGAGCTGCCTGAACCTTCAACATTTTTGCTGAAAGTTTGAATTAGCTCAGCATTCAAAAGCTGACATGTCATCCTGAATGAGGCATATAATGAAAATGAGAAGGGGAGACAAGAGGTGACAGCAGTCAATGAGAGGTTTCTCCAGATAGTCTCCCGATGCAACTTAGAATTTTTGGAGTTAGTGTTGGAAAAGATCTGGGTTCTAGCCCAGAGGTTCTAAACCTATTTTGTGTCCTAGACATAATCTAGCAAAGTCTGATGGACTGATGCTTTCTCTGAATAATATTTTAAAATTCTTTAATAAAATATGTACAGAGGCAGCTAAGTGGCACAATGGATAGAGTACCACCCCTGAAGCCAGGAGGACCTGAGTTAAAATCTGGCCTCAGACATTAGCTGTGTGACCCTGGGCAAGTCACTCAATCCCAATTGCCTCCACAAAAAAAAATAATAATAATAAAATAAAATATGTTCAATTGCCAAGGAAACCAATTATACTGAAGTATATATCAAAATATTAAATTTGTGATGTGAATTTAACTCATTAAACAAAACAATATATTTAAAATAAAGGTAAACAAAAGTTAATTTAAATATATATACACACACACACACACACATATATATATATATATATATATATATATATAGTCACATGAAAGCTATTGTTGTTTAGCTGGAATAAGAATATTAATTACCAAGTTGCTGTCTAATAAAGGGACACATATGTCATATTGGACATCTAATTGATTTTCAACTGTAACATAATAATAATAATAATAATACTTAAAATTTACATGATACTTACTATGTGCTAGGGACTGTGTTAAGCACTTTGCAATTATTATCTCATTTGCTCCTCATGACAATCCTGAGAGATAGATGTTATTATTATCCCCATTTTAGAGATGAGGAAACTGAGGCAAACAGAACTTACCTGATTTGCTCAGGGTCACATAGATAGCAAATGTCTGAAAGTGAATTTGTACTCAGATCCCTGACTACAGGACCAGAACTCTATCCAGCACACCACTTAACTGCCTAAATAAGATACAAAAACCTCTTTGAATTCTATTCTTGACAAAATCATGGCAAAATCTATTGTTGTGCCTAACAAATGATTATTTTTTTTCCCATTCCATTCCCTTCAGTGAGAGTCCCATCCTTAGAGCACTGACTTTACAGAACGTTACCTGCCACAAACCCACATGAAAGGCTAAAGAGATGGCTTCTGAAAAGGGTAATGAAAGGAATATTCTTATTGTCACCAGCCCACTTGCCATAGTAGGAGTTACTGCCTATTAATTTATCATTTTATACTTCACTACAGGCAGACCGCTTATTTATGAGAGTTAAGACCATGTCTTTATGGCCCTGGAAGATGAATACAGACCTGGTGCAGCATGAGGAACGATCTCAAGTCTGCTGTTTGGTGATAACTGGATCAAGTCCCTGGCTTCTGTTGACCTGAGCTTCCAAGTCAATAGGCATGATTTCTCAGGTCTGAAATATAAAACCCCCTTCACTCACATCTCTGTATGACTTGAAATAGCAAGGACAAACCAATCAACAAACATTTATTAATCACCTGCTACAGGGACAGTCACTGGGGATAGGAAGACACCAGGACAACGTTTATAAGCAAGTTGTCTACCCCCTAAAAACCTTTTCCTTACAGTCTATTAATCCTCAGTCTCTGCCCATTGACACATGAGCTCCTCAGAAAATTCATGCATGAAATTGAAACTTCCCATGCTAGGAATTAGATAGTAGGAACTTAACCAAAAGCTATCAATTAAGCTTTATTTTTCTTTTTATGAGTATTTTGCTCCATCTTCCTAGCTGGTTTCTCACACATCTTCAATGACACCTGAAAAGCTTTGTTAAGAGCAAAGTCATTTGTCTGTGTTGGGATTACTTAAGTTGCTGCTTTTCTTTGCCAGGAAATTCTAAAGTCTGGCAAGAGATGCTCTACATTTAAAAAGTGCAGAAAAAAAGCCTTCCAGGTGGCGCAATGCATCATGACACAGACTATCCTGGCCTCTCCATTGCCTAAAGGTCTGGCAGGTTACATTTTACCCCTGCATCAGGATTATTCTGTCCCCTTCAGGGAATTTGAGGGTATTGAGGTTCTCTGAAAATGTCTTCAGCCTTCACCAATATTGTTATTTCAAGTTCAGGGGATGAACCCAAGTTCCATTAAGACACTAACAGATTAGTTTTTTAATACAGAAATATCTCCTTCAGGAGGCATGCATGTTTATTCTCCCAACATGTAGGAGGCATAATCCCTTTCCTTTTTGCACCACCTTATTCGGGCAGAGGAGGAGGAGGAGGAGGAGATTAAATCCATAGTTTAGCTCGAAACTCATGAAGTCCCAGTTCAGAGTCCAAAACTCCTGCCACAGACTCAAGCTCCAGCCACCTGGGCTTCTCAGGGCTTCCATGTTGTGTTGGCTAGTTCTACTGGCCCACCTGCAAACCTAGTTTATCTTGTTTTAAACTCCCAAGTCCCATGGGAATATCTCTGGCACCTGAAATTTAGGACAAATCCCACAAAACAGAAAAAAAAAAAAAAAAATCCTAGGGCAGATTTCTCAGAGTCAGGGTAAAAGAGTGAGCAGGGGAAGGAGGTCCTTCTTCTCTCATCAGGTCAGTTCATATTATCCAGATTCCAGTTAATCAGTCTTCACCCTCTCAATGTAGATGAGTGACTGAAAAAAGAAGGGCAGACGTGACAAAATATGTTCTGTCCTAACAGTTTTAAAGACACAAGCAGCCAATCAAAGAAGGAGACTACTGAATCCATGTGGTAGGGGATTCAAAGGCCTCCATGTTAGGGAACTTGACATGCCCCAAAGACCCCTCAGGATACTGCTGTTTTGGGTGAACTGGTTGTACCTGGGGAAGCCTGGAGAAATCATATTGTAGAAGAGGCCAAAAAAAAAAAAAATCAAAACAAACAATCAAGAAAATCCACGACTCTGTTTACTCCCTTGGACTACTCCCCTTAGGGAAAAACTCAGGTCAACCAGATGTTTTCTCTTTGGGGCCTTGTTATTTCAAAGGTAGCAGAAACAGTCCAGAGGAAGCTCTATCAATCCATGCAAACACACACTTACTTTACAAATTATTGTATTAGAGTTGCCTGGGGGAACCAAGACACAACGACTTGACTAGGATCATAGAGAGTACTGTGAAAAGAATTTGAACCTCCTTTTTTTCATTTCTAAGGCCATACTTCTATGATTCTATTTCATCTATTTGCTTCTGATCTTATCAAAAGATTATTGCTGATTGAGACTAGTTCCAATATACTTGTGATGGAGAGACCCAACTGCATCCGGAGAGAGGACTATGGGGACTGAATCAGATCCCGACATAGTGTTTTCACCTTTGTTGTTATTGTTGTTGTCAGCTTGCTTGGTTTTTTTCTTTCTTATTTTTTCTCCTTTTGATCAGATTTTTCTTGTGCAGTGTGATAAATGTGGAATTTTGTTTGGAAGAATTGCACATGTTAAACCTCTATTGGATTACTTGTTGTCTAGGGGAGGGAGGGAAAAAACTTTGGAACACAGTTTTGCAAGAGTGAGTGTTGAAAACTATCTTTGCATGTGTTTTGAAAAATAAAAAGCTATCATTATTTTTAAAAAGATAGTTATTGTTTGTTCTTTCTCTAAGAGAACCAAATGACATCAGCAAGGTGATGCCTTGACTTGCAAGTGAATTGGATTTAAGACGGAGCTGTGCAAAGTCATCAGTTTCATTCTCTCCTCCAGAGTCACCTGGCTCCAGTGACAAGACATGGATCAGTACACCTGGTGATGGTCCTGGATGCAGTGAGAGACTTTGGTCTTTGTAAGCTAGTGTCTTTCTAAGGTGGCCGTCACCTTTTGCCTGAATCTTATATGATCCTTCCAGGATATGACTCAAGGCCCTTTACTATCCTGGATGTCCTCTAGATGAGAATGTTTGTTGTTGTTATTGTTATTTTTTCCCCGAGGCTGGGGTTAAGTGACTTGCCCAGGGTCACCCAGCTAGGAAGTGTTAAGTGTCTGAGACCAGATTTGAACTCTGGTCCTCCTGAATTCAGGGCTGGTGCTCTATCCACTACACCACCTAGCTGCCCCTCTAGATGAGAATAAAGTGGCACTTTTTTCTGCCTGAGGATAGGGATTTTTTTTTCTTTTATTCTTAGATGTTTAATGAAAAAAATGTCCCTATTACCTGCCAGAGATATCCAATAAACAAAGTGATTTCATCAGATTCTAGGATGACATGGTATATTTTGGAAGGAAAAGATCATCTCTTTAGAGAGCTATTTGAAATATTATTTCTTTTAAAATTTTGATTCAACATTTTATATCAGTGACAATTCACCAAAGATCTTACAAAAATATGTCAATATTTGGATATTAACCAAAAAAATTCATAAAATCCAATGTAAGTCTAACTTTGAGGATTTCTTTTTAATTTGCTTGGCTAACTGATATTTCTTGACACAGTACTAAATGTTATGTACTTGACAAAAGGCCTTGACAACATCTAATTATCAAGCAACATAGTTCCTCTTCCCAAATATGCATATGTGATTATAATTTTATCCAAGGACATTTTTGGTTCTATAATGTTTAGTCCTTCACTTATATTCATAAACATTTATATTAGACATTGTTCTAATGGAAGCACGTTTGGGGATGTATCCATGAAAAATAGTGGGACAATGCACTATTGGAGAGTTGTAAATCGGTTCACCCATTTTAGAAAACAATTTGGAAATGTACTAAAGAGTCACTAACCTGCATACATATTCTTTGGATTGAACATCCATCAAACACCTGAAGGAGATCAAAGACAGGCACTTTTTATTTACAAGTGCACTTTTTGTAGTAGTAAAGAACAAGAAACAAAGTGATTGTCCATCAATTAGGGAAAGACTGAACAAATTAGGAGATATAAATACAATAGAATTATATTTCATTGTAGGAATTGATAATTAATAAGTGCTTGTTGACCTGACTTTTATGAAGAATTCAAAGAAACTTAGGAAGATTTGCATGAATGAATATAGGAAATAGTAAGCAAAAGCCAGTGGTGGCTGGCTGCCAAGGTCCCTTCTAACTAAAATTTTATGATATTTATAAGACACAATCACTTGCCAAGTCAATTCAGTATTTATTAAGCACCTACTATGTGTCAGGATTATGCTAAATGTTGGGGATACAAATAAGAAAAAGAATAAGTTCCTGTCCTCATGGAGTTTATAATCTAATGGGGGAAGACAAGATACAAAAAAAAGCTGAAAGATAGTAAGGAGAGGTAGCAGACACCAAAGTGGATCCATAAGGGCATGGCATTCCATCAAGTCAAAGTCAAACATAACTAGGGATGGAAAATGGAGTGACTTCTCTTAAGGAATTTATCATTTTGTAAGGCAATTAAGAGGGCAGCTAGGGGGCCCTATAAGGCATAGAGTACTAAGCTTGGAGTCAAGAAGACTCATCATCCTCATGAGCTCAAATCTGGCCCCAGATACTGACTAGCTGTTTAAATATGGTAAGTCATTTAGTCTTGCTGGCCTCAGTTTTCTCATCCGTAAAATGAGTTAGAGAAGGAAATGGCAAGCCAAAAATAAACAAATAAATAAATAAAAGCACTCGCCCAAATAGGGTCAGTCAGACCACTGGAACAACTAAACAGCAACAAAGTGAATTAAGATGCTCATATAAATATCTACAATACAAGACTGGGTTTGGTAAATGCTACGAAAATGCTGTAGGGACCCTATTGTCTAAGAAAAAAGTTTTCTAAAAAAGAGTTGAGTCATGAGACTTTAATAGCTAGGAAAAATCATTCTACTATGACTACAAGTAATACTATATGAAGCTTTCCCACATATTGTATTTTCTCAATTTGATCTCCCAATAAATAACTAGCCAAGTGACAATGTCAAAAACAATTAAGGATCTTTCAGTTTCTCAGGGTTCTTATTCTTAATCCCAGATATCAACATTCTTTGCATTAACAAAAGACCCTTCATAAAACATTTTGGCTAAAAGAGCATTATGGTTTTTTAAAAAGTTAAATGAGAACTCAAACCCTGACTCCAGCATGGACTAACTTCAGTTCTCTTATCTGTAAAATGGCTGAGTATTACACTATCACCTTCAAGGACTATTGTGATAAAAGAACTTGGTAAACTCTATATCATCATGTAAATAAATGAGAGTCATACTTGTTTCTTCACAGTAGGGAAACAAATGATTCTTATAGCAAAAGAAGTAAGATCAGCAGACCAGCAGTCTTTTTTTCTCTCCAAATTTTTTTTTATTGATATCTTGTCTTTTTATCATCTTCATTTCTAAATATATCCTCACCCAGAGGGATTCCCCCATAAGAAACAGTTAAGGGGGAGGAAAAGAGAGGGGGAAATGTACTTCTATGAATTTAATTCATCAACCTAATCTGATAAAACATACAATGTTTAGCACGCACTGGCTTCTATCTCTCTGTGATAAAAAGAGGGAGTTACTAGCATTTCTTTGTACTCTTCCAGCCTACAGTATTATCAAAAGAGAGTAGACATTTCCAAATAACAGGATATGGAGTTGTAGAGGTCATCAGAGGGCAACTTTCTCATTTTGCACATGAGGAAACTGAGGTAGAGGGAGGTTTATATATCTAAGGGTTCACAGGCAGAAAAAGCAAAGCCAATTCAGTCCTCTTTAATCTACACTAAGCACAGATGAGCAAAAGAATAACTGGAATCCAAAGGAAGCAAACTACAGATGCCATTGTCTAGAATGAGCCCTGTTGTATGTTTGAAGTTGAATGTTCCTGCTAAATGTTTTCAATGTAAGCAGTGTGAGTGTATGGCTGCTGTGATCTGTACTGAAGGCTCTGGATCATGGGATTAGGGAGGTAAGAAACCTTTGAGGTCACCTTTGGCATCTAATGCCTTCATTTTAAGGGAAGGAAGAGAAGGGAGAGAAGGAAGGAAGGGAGGGAGAGAAGGAAGGAAGGAAGGAAAGAAGGAAGGAAGGAAGGAAAGAAGGAAGGAAGGAAGGAAGGAAGGAAGGAAGGAAGGAAATAAGTATTTATTAAGTACCTATTATGTGCCAGACATTCTAAGTATTTTATAAATATTATCTCATTTGATCTTCCCAAATCAAGGTGAGGTGAGTATTATTATCTTCATTTACAGTTGAGGAAAATAAGGCAAATAAAAATTAAGAGGCTAGTTCAGAGTTACACACCAGCCTCTATAGGTCTCCCTGAATCCAGACCCATTGCTCTATCTGAGAAGTAAAATCATTTGCCCAAGCTCAGACAGATGGCATAGAACAGTGGAAAGAATACCAGCTTTGCTCTGAAATCACAGGATCTGAGTTCAAATCCTATCTTTGTTGTTTACTTCCTATGGATCTTGGATAAATTCATTCATCTCCTTGGAATTCAGTTTTCTTATTTGCAAAATGAAGATATTGGATTTGATAGTCTCTAAGGTCCCTTTCAGCTCACAATTTATAGTATTAAGTGGCAGGATCAGGATTTGAACCTAATTCTTAAGACTCCTGGGTTAGTGCTTTTCCTGTTCTATCATGTTTTCTTTTTTAAAGGAAGTTATTATATATACTGGTCAGCAAGGTATTGGACCTGCAGTCAGGAAGACTTGAATTCAAATCCAGCCTCAGACACTTACCAACTGTGTGACCCTGGGCAAGTCACTTATCTTTGTTTGCCTCAATTTCCTCATTTGTAAAATGAGCTAGGGGGAAAATGGCAAACTACTCTAGTATTGTTGCCAAGGATATCCTGAATAGGGTCATATAGAGTCAGACATGATTGAAACATAAATAATTGAACCACAACCACAATGCTATATGTCCATATTTCTCTTCTGCTTTTAAGAAGTCTTTGGGACTATTTCCCCACTAGCATCTCCTAGGGTGTGGTGAGGGGTGCTGTTTAAAAAAAAAAAGTCTGAATGCTCTCTGTGTGCAGTGTCTCTTTTTTGTTGTTTCATCCACACTTACAGTTGTCTGTCGACATTTTGGAAACACAACTGTGAGCCCTTCACAGAACAAAGTGGACATTTTCTCTCTGGGTTACAAGAACTGAAGAATCTTCAGAGCTGGTTTCAAACATCACTGGTGGGAACATTGCCCACTTCTGTTCCAGAAAGAAGGTCTTTGTTTGCAGGCTTAGCCCGAGGCGAAGCTGTGACCTTCTGCAAAGTCTGACTTTGGCACTCTCTGGAAAAGAGCAGCTCTCTTCTTACTTTGATTGAGAATTAGACCATTACATAGTGTGCATTCTACAGTTTAAATATTTAAGATATCACACGCACCAAGGGGATGTAATTACTGGAATTTGGTAAGAATTTCTTCCTAGAAATACCTGTGGCCTTAGTCAATAAAGGGATCTTGGAAAAGGGATGGAGCTGGTAATCCAAAGTAGCTGGGTCATTCAATAAGCTCTGGACAGAGGATCACAGGGTCATGCATATAGGATTGGAAGGGACTTCAGAAAACCACTAATTCTAATCATCCCATCATTTTACAGTTAAGAAAAATGAGAAAAACTTGGCCAAGGCACTCAGGTAATAAACATCGGAGATAGAATTGGAATCCAGTCTCCCTAACTATAAACTGAGTCTTTTATCAGTGATTCAGAGCTGGAATCAATCCTGGGGAATCATCCAATCAACATTCCCTCCCCTTTTATTAGAGATAAAAAAGTATGCTCCAAGGAAAAGGGAAGAAAAAGAGGAAAAGGAAGGAAAAAAAAGAGAGAGAGAGAAGGAATTGGTTGGTTGTTACCCTTCATTCCTAAAGAGGAGCAAAATAATATCACTAATATAACAATGATATCTCTTATATAAGAGTCAAGTTACAATGTGTCTGCCTGTGGCTGATCATACCAATATGAGCTCAGAATGCCCTGCCACAAGTCAGACACAAATAGTCCCTATGACTTCTCTAACTTTGTGCATCTCACATTTTTTCTGAGCTAATTCAATTCTGCTTTGCTCATAGAGCACAGTACCTTCTCTGAGGAGGACCCGCCATGTGCCAGTGTCTCCCATGTCATACAATCAATTCTAAAATTCTTAAGCGAGACCTTGAGGTATCCTTGTATCATTTTTTCTGACTACCACATGAGCTCTTGCCCTGTGTGAGTTCCCCATAAAATAATCTTTTTGGCAAGTGTGCATTTGGCATTTGAACAATGTGGCCAGCCCAGTGGAATTGCTTTCTCTGCAGTAGAGTTGGAATGCTTGTTTCAAGTTTGGTTCAAGAAAGTGATGAGGTTAGAATTCCTGGTGGTCAGGGAGTTAAATGATGAGCTTAGTGGCAGATTCAGAATTCAGGGAATCAAATGAAGAGGTTTGGCTCCCTTAGATTCCCCCAGGATTCAGCACGGGGTAGGGAATGGGAACCTCTTCTGGTAGCACAAAGTCCTTCATAAAGGAATTTAGGAACCCTAAAAGCAAGACTAGTAAAAGTTTCTTATTGGCATTGGGAAGTCAGTCTTTGAGAGAAGGTAACACCGAAAGAGAATATCATCTCAGAGGGCAGAGGGTTGCTGCTATGCCAAGAAGAGAGATTCCTTGGCATATTAGGTCCTCTGCAAGGACTGAGCCCCAAATTGGCTCATTTTATAATTGAGGCCTTGGCTACAAGCTGGGGGTTGCTCTTAATAGGGACTGGGTGCAACATGAGTGGAATTAGAATAGAGAATCTTGGAACTGAATGAGTGTCTGTGGACTAATCTTTACCTCTACTGTGAGCTTAATCAGTAATGAGTATTATCAATGGGGGTGGTGCCCTTATCTCGGAATAACAGAATGAAGCTGTTTGTCCAGTTTCCCTCCTTTACAGAGGCAAGATTCAAGGAGACTTTCTCCTTGAAGGAGTTTTAGAGAGAGAGTTTTGGAGTTCTCTCTCGTCATTCCCTCCTTGTCAAAAGGACCTTAATGTCTGGTACCTTATCCTGCCAGGTGATCTTCAGAATCTTCCTAACACAATTCAAATGGAAGTGATTCAGTTTCCTGGCATTATACTGGTATAATCCCCAGAAGGAATAGAAGAAAGAAGGAGGAGGGTCAGAGGAGAAAGAGAGGAAGAAGAATAAGAGAAGGAGGAGGTGGGAGGAGGAGGGAAAGAAGAAGAAGAGGAATAGAAGAAGAAAGAGGAAGTGAGAAGAGGAATAAGAAGAAGACTAGGTGGGAAGAGGAGAAAGGAAAGAAGAAGGAGAATAGAAGAGAGGAAGAGAAAGAGGTGGGGAAGAGGAGGGCAAAGGAGAAGCAAGAGGAGAGGGAGGGGAGGATTATATCCCCCATCATGGGTTCCTTCCCTCTCTCCTCTCCTCCTTTTGCCTTCTGATTACAAAAGCAAGAGTCTAGCTTTTCAATGCACTCCACACCACAATTGGTTTCATTCTGGAATTCCTTCTCTGAGACACCCAGGCCCAACCTTTTAACCAATCCTAACAAGTGAAACATCTCTAGCCTAGTTTATGCCTTTGATGGATTAATAGATCCAATTAACTTATTCAGGAATTGCTCATGCCTAGTTCAGTCAATCATCAAGTATTTTTAAGTGACTACTATGTGCCAGGCATTATGCCAAGAAATGGGAATAGAAAGAAAGGCAAAAGATAGTCCCTGTCTTCATAGAGCTTACCACCTAATGGGGAAAACAACAAAGAAACAAATGGGTAAAAACAAGCTATGCACAGATCAAGTGGGAAATGATGAAGAGAGGGAAGACACCGTAATTAAAAAGGGATTAGGAAAGGCTTCCTAAGAGAACCATCTACACCCAGAGAGAGGACTGCAGGAACTGAGTATGGATCACAACATAACATTCTCACTCTTTTTGTTGTTGTGTGCTTGCATTTTGTTTTCTTTCTCATTTTTACCCTTTTTGATCTGATTTTTTCTTGTGCAGCAAGAGAATTGTATAAATCTGTATACATATATTGGATTTAACATATATTTTAACATGTTTAACATATATTGGATTACTTTCCATCTAGGGAAGGGGATGAAGGGAAGAAGGGAAAAATTTGAAACAGGTTTTGTAAGGATCAATGTTGCATATGTTTTGAAAATAAAAAGCTTTAACAAAAAAAGCAAAACAATAAAAACATTTTCTAGACTACTAAATAAAATCCCTCCCCCCAAAAAGGAAAGGCTTCCTATAAAAGGTAGGACTTTAGTTGGAGCATGAAAGAAATCAGTGAAGCTAAAAAGGAGAGTTTTCCAGGCATATCAGACATGATATTTGGCACCAAGAGTTGGAATATCTTATGATGGAACGTGACGGGTCACAACACTGGAGTGAAGTGTATGTGGCAGGGTATAGGCTATGAGAAAACTGGAAAGGATCTAGTTTGGGTTTAGGTTATAAAGGGCTTTGAAGGCCAAACACATTTTACACATTTGATTAATTCTGTAATTCTTTTTCATATAAGTTCTTTCCAACTTCCAGATTCTGTGATCCGTTTAGTAGATAATAAGCTCCTTTCGGGAAGGATTTTCTGTTCTTTTATCTTCCTATTACACCTTGGCTAGCACAGAACATATAATAAATACTTAATGAATGTGATTTAATTTCTACTATGCAGATTGCAATCCATCCACATTTGGTCATCCAAAGCAATTGCTTAACCAAGTCCTCCCATATATTCAACACCAGTGGTCCACCCAACATTCTAGGAGCCTTGATGGAGAGAGAATGCTTACTTTTAATGAATTTTGAATGAATCCTCCTTTGATTATATGAAGATAGCTCTTTTCAAAAGGTCCTAAACCCTTGAACTTGGCCAAGCCAGAAAAGAAGCACTTCTCCCAGATAGAATCCTTTAGGAAATACAAAGTAATCTGGGTAAGGGGTGAGGGATGTCCCATGTAAACACAAATATACATTCTCCATAATTGTGTCTGGAAAGTTGTTCAAGTAAAAATTTCTGAAGTAGTAGGGAGACCAATCTCACCCTCTGTATCATTTAAGACCTTGGCCCCAAAGAAGAATTATGAGAAGATAGTTGAAGATATGGAAGGTCCAAGGATTTAGAACATTACACATGTATTCAGATTTTAAAAAATATATATTGCTTGCTCTTGCTGTTTTTTCCCCTCTTTTTAAAAATTATTTGTTGGATAGAATGATTTTCTGGGAGATGAGAAGAAGAAAAATGAAGGCTGATTTAAATAGCTGGAGCACAATAGTAAATAAAGTTACAATTACTCTAACTAGTATATATTATTATCTGTCACAAGGAGAACCAAGAAAGAAAAAGGCTGGATCAGAGCAAACGTATCATCTCTTTTTCCTTGGAAAAATAATTCAGAGATCAGCAAAGGCATCTTATGATTACATTACATTCATAAGCTACAATTTATTCAGCCATTTTTCAAGCAATAGGGAACCATTCTGTAGTATTTTTTTGTAGTTTTTTTTTTTACCACTAAAAAAAAGGATTGCCATCTTGATATTGGGGTGTGATACCTTTTCCTCTGTCTTTAACCACCTCAGACTAAAAGCAGAGTGGTAGCATTGCTGGATGTCCATAGGAAATATTAATATTCATAATCACATGAAAAAGTGTTCCTGATCACTAGAGAGATACACATTAAAACATATCACCCAGAAAATTGATGGAGATGATAAAAATAGAATTAATCAATATTAATCAACACTGTGAAATAGATATTATTATTATCCCCATTTTACAATTGAGGAAATTAATTAATTAACTTGCTTGGTATCACACAGCCAGGAAGTGTCTGAGGCTGGATTAGCACTCAAGTGTTCCTTTTTCCTGTTCTAGTGTTCTATTCACTGAATCACCTTGCTTTCTAGGAATGATTTTAAGAACAAGGTGCAAATAATTCATTATCTGACAAAAACTAGACAGAGTTTTGCAACATACTCCACCATAAATTCCAGAAGGATCAGTGGTCAAATATAAAAAGTCATAAAATTATCACAGAAAAATAGATAATATATTTCATAACTATGACTGAAAAAAATTCTTAACCAGTCACAATATACAAGATATTAAAAAGACAAAAGAATAGTTTGGTCTAGGGTGAATAGGAGCCTTAATGTCTAGAAACTTGGGTTCAAATTGGTTTCAGGTAAGACAACTAACTATATGGCTCTGGATAAATATCTTAATCTCTTTATGCCTCAGTTTCTTCATCTATAAAATGAAATAGTGTCTAAGGTCTCTCTAAATCTAAATTTTGGCTTCTGTGATTCTTAGTTATACTTGTAAGGGTCCTTTAAATGGGCGGGCACAGAGCAACAGGAGATTGAGTGGCCCAGAAGTAATCTCTCTGGATATAGGACTGCCCTGTGGGTGGGATCCTGGCCATATTGAGATAGCTTCGTAATGGGTGACGGCTCTCTCACTGGTTGGCTGCGTGTGACCTCACAGGCCCTTTATAAGCCCACTGCAGACAGCAAGTCACTCTCTTTAACCTGGCTCCCTAGCCTGGGGTAGCCAAGCCAAGCTGATGGATAGCCGAGAGAGGTAAGGAGTTTGGTAGTGAACACGTGGGTCTTCAGACCAGGTGTTCACTAGGGAGCTAACAAGTCAGGGCATTATGTGAGTAGGTATAATAAAGGCTTTTAAGATTACATGTGGCTGTTCTTAAGCACGCTACCGGTTATAACTATAGATTTGAGAAATCATGGCCAGAGACCTTTGAAGGCCTCAGAGGAGGCGAGCCGGGTAGAGTCGACACTGCAAAGGTCAGTGGTCAAAGGTACTCTGTTGGGCCTAGGACAGATTGGTAATAGTAACTGCCAGGAGGGCATATTACATATACTTATAAAGTGAAAGAAAAGAGGAAGGGAAGGAGAGAGGGAAGAGGGAAGGAGGGAGGGAAGAAGAAATAAAGGAAAGAAGGAGAGAAAGGAGGGTGGGAGAGATGGAAGAAGGGAGAGAGGGAGGGAGGGAGGGAAGAAGAAATGAAGGAAAGAAGGAGAGAAGGGAGGGAGGGAGAGATGGAAGAAGGGAGGAAGGGAGGGAGGGAGAGAGGAAGGGAAAGAGGGAAAGAATGGGAAGAAGAAAGAAAATGTATGCCCAATAATTGGGAATCAATGGACAAACTGGTATATGAATAAGATAGAAAATTATATTGTAATTAATGATGCACAAGAAGAATTTAGAGAAATGTGGAGTTTTAGATGAAATTACATAGAAAGAAGCAAACAGAACATGTGAACAATAAATATAACAATGTAAGTAAAGATGCCACTAAATGACACCTCAATCCAGGACCAACTCAATGGACCAATGGTAACATGTTAGCCAACAGCCTTCTTCTCTATCAAAGTTCTATATACTATACAAGTGGAGAGGGGACACAGTTATCAGTGTTGATTGTGCTATGAGTTATTGTTGCTTCACTGTTTAAGGGAAGTGCCTTTGGGGAGGGTTTTGTGAGTTGGTTGGGGAAAGTATCAAGGCCTCTATGATCTCTTCCAAACTGAAATCGATGATCTTTTGAGTAGTTGTATCAAAATATATCCTTGCAAAGTACATTTTTGAAAAGGGGTAGGATGGGAAGGCAGATACCCTAACTCACTACTGGTAGATCTGCGAACTTGTTCAACCAGTTTTAGAAAGTACAGAATCACAGGAACTTTGAGCTGGAAGACATCTCAGAGCTAAGTCCAATCAGTATCTAAACAAAAATCCTCTCTGTAACATACCAGACAAATAATTATTCAGCTTTTACTTGAACATCTCCAGGGAGAAAAAAAATCTATTACCACCCAAGGCTGCCCATTTCACTTAGAACTGCTTTTAATTATAGGATTATGGTGTGACACATGCCCTGGGGATGCTGTTCCAACCCTTATTCACACTGGCAGGTCAAATCCCTGGAGAAGGACTGACTACTTCTCCCTTCAGGGTTCTGGAGGACTCAGAGGGGTAGCTTTTAATGCATAGCCAAAGTTCCCATTGCTGGATTCCCCCTCCTTCTCCCCCCCGCCATGATTATCAGTTAATAGCAATTAGTCAACCAGACTTCATTAGCTTTTAGGAAGTATTTTTTTTAATATATTTTATTTTCTTTCTCAATTACATGTAAAAAAAATTAACATTCATTTAATAAATTTTTGAGTACCAAATTCTTTCCTCTTCCCACCCTTGTCTTCACAACCCCCTACACACACACACACACACACACACACACACACTGAGAAGGCAAGCAATTTAATATAGGCTATACATGCACAGTCATGCAAAACATATTTCCATGTTAGTCATGTTATAAAAGAAAACACAGGGAAAAAAAGAGAAAGATAAAGAAAACAAAGAAAAAGTATGCTTCATTCTTCATTCAGATTTTTTTCTGAAGTTGGATAGTCCTTCAGAATTGTCTTCAATCTTTGTATTACTGAGAATGAGAAAGGGGTATTTCTAAATCAGACTAAGTAAGCTGGTTCAAAGCATCCCTCTCCTCCCACAGCTGTTCTGAGCTGGGTCTAACTCAGGCCAGTTCCTAGATAGTTTGCTACATATCAGAACAAAATGAGACACTCAAAGGTCATGGAAGGATAGTTACCAGATTACGTATTGTGAATGCTTTAATTGATTCTAGTGATTGAGGTTCCCCTGCCACTGCCTTACCCATTACTGTCTGCTAGTCGAGCAACAGAATGCATCAGTAACTCTTATTAGTTGTATTGTGACCAGGAAGTATTGTCAGTTTTATTATTGTTGTTTAGTAGAACAAAGAGTTCTAACTCTTTGTGACCACATTTTCAGTTTTGTTGGCAAAGATACTAAAGTAGTTTTCCATTTCCTTCTCCAATGATCATGTAAAGATAAGGAAACTGAGGTTAACTGGGTTAAGTGACTCACCCAGGATCATATAGCTGATAAGGGTCTGAAATCATATCTGACCTCAGGAAGAGTCTTCCAGATTCCAAGCTTAGAACTGTGTGGACTTCACTAGCAAGTTCATGGTTTAATATGTATAGTAGGCTTTAACAAATAAATTAGCATCATTCTGATGCTTATTTAAGGTATGGAGCAGCTAATCTTATTTAGGTATGGAGCAGCTAGGTGGTGCAGTAGATAGAGCACCAGCCTTGAATTCAGGAGGACTGGAGTTCAAATCTGGTCTCAGACACTTAACACTTCCTAGCTGTGTGACCCTGGGCAAGTCACTTGACCCCAGCCTCAGGGGGAAAAAAAAAAAAGAATTATTATTTAAGTATAAAACTCAGGTTTAATACAAAACAGTTTTGGATGGGGAAAACTTCAGGTGTCATTCCAACCAATATAGTGTATTTACTTCTAAGTGTAGATGGAACATAAGTGTGATAGAACTGGAACTCTGAACCACTGAAAGCAATGATTATAATTTAGAGCTGGAAAGGAATTTGGAAGCCTTTAATTCTACAAAATTCAATCAATAAAAAATTATGAAAATATACTCCCCCAATATATGTAAATTTATTAATTTAGAGATTATATGCATGAATTACTGTATTAATAGGATTAAAGTGTAATAGCCCCTCTGGGTTACTTCCCCAAATCCTACTTGCATGAAAGGGCTGGATCATAGAGAGTAGATGACTATCACTCCCTTAAGGAAACTATAATCTAGATCAGCTTTGATTGATTTAGCTCTTAGCAATACAGTGATCCAAGACAATTCCAAAAGACTTAAGATGGAAAATGCTGTCCACATCTAGGAAAGGAACTGTGGAATACAAATACGGAACAAAACAGACTGATGGATTATTTTAATTTTTTTTTTAATTTTAATTTTTGGCAACGCAATTAGGATTAATTGACTTGCTCAGGGTCACAAAGCTAGTGTTAAGTGTCTGAGATCAAATTTGATCTCAGATCCTCCTCACTCCAGGGCCAGTGCTGGATTACTGCATCATATAGTTGCACCCAAAGCATACTATTTTCAAATTTTTTCCTGTTTTTTTTCCTCCTTTTATTCTGTTTCTTCTTCCACAACATGACTAGTACGGAAATATATTTTACAAGGTTGCACATATATAACCTATATCAAATTGGGAGGAGGTAGGGAGGAAGAGAGAAAATTTGGAACTCAAATTTATATTTTTTAAAATGTCCAAAATTGTCTTTATATGTAATTGGAAAAAATTAAATACAATTTTAAAAGGAAGCAAATATCATCTAGTAACCCTGAAGGACTGGGGTCCTATTATTCCTGAGCCCCCATCTGATATGTTCCCCAACATCAATCTTTTACAAGATAGAATTTGTTGAGAAGGTATGGTAAAAATAATAGTGATAAAACAACACCCCTTAAATCAGGGGATACACATTGCATATACACATACATGCAACATATATAATGGCTTAATGTAAATATTGAAGAGCCCCCAAACTAGTGATAACAGCTATATGATGATTAATTCTATACTCCTTAAAAGTAAGTTGAATTTTCTGATGGGCCTGAGTTTGGATAACCTCATAGAAGTCATGGGTGATATAGTATGATTCATCATTATATGAATGGATAAGTAGGACCAGGTGACATAGATGGGCTTCCAAAAATTCCCAAATCATGTTAATGAAGTATACATATAGAGTATACATGGGTCTAAGGCAGGGGTTAGGAACCTCCTTTCGGCCAAAGGATATTTATAACATTGTTCATGAGACATACAAAATTATCATTTTATAGAACTCAGTGGGAGGTCTCATCATTCAGCTCATCATCACCTGCAGTTGCCTTAGTAAATGATTTTGTGGACTTTATATAGCCACACAGGACAAACATTTCTCACCCCGGGGTAAGGCTCAACTCATTACTCTTCGTCCTGGGAATTCTTTTTTCTCTTTAATGAGTCCCAACTAATTTTCCTTCTTCATGGCATTGGAAATCTATGAGATGCTCCCTTGCTAGGTTGGGGATGGGGGGGGGGGGGGCTGGCAAGTTATCTCAGCTGATGAGTCAGTCCACAGCTGGCTAAGTCAAGCTGATCACTTCCCTGATGTGATGCATCTTTCAAAGGAATTACCTTCTACTGCTACTGGTTCCAGTTGGCTTGGCTACCAACTTGGGTTGCCAGTGGCTTTAATATATCTCCTGATCTCACTGGGCAATACCATCTCAAAACATTCACTTGCCTAAGATCGGGAAGTAAGAGACACAACAGAAACAATCATTATACATAGAGACCCATGGCAGCTGGGTGGCAGCTCCTCAGCAACTATAGTTTTCCTTCCTAGGGAAGGAAGTATAAGACTGTTTGCTAAATCTTTTTGCATGCACAATCCATTCTGATTCAGCCTCTCTTGAATCATCAATTCTTCAGCTCTTTAAACAACCAGAAGAATCCACCCCACAGGCGAAGGTTCACTAACTCTCCAGCTGTTGTATTGAAGCCAAGTAGAAATACTGACCATGCTCTGAAGTGGGTGCAAAGGTCTCTGTCACACATATCCAGAAGCAAGCCCAATTCAAGTGTCCAAGTGCTTGCCTGTTATGCCACATGGGTATGCCCCAAGGGATATGGTTAATAGGTTCAAAGAATCATAGATTTAGTGTCTGAAAAGATCTTAGGATTTATGAATTCTAATCCCCTCATTTTATAGATGATGAAAATGAGATCCCTAGCAGTTAAATGACTTGCAAAGACTCACAGAGCTAGTATATAAGGCAGGATTTGAATCAAGGTCTTCCTGATTCTGTCTAGTGTTCTAGCTACTAGAAAAAAAAAAATTTAAGATGGAGGTGAAATAAACACTTAAAATTTTTGTTTTATTTATTAACAGTATAATTTTTTTTACTTTCATAAAATCACTCATTATAAATTTTAGTGGCAGGAAATGACTGAATATACTTAATTATTCTCTAAAATTTCCTGTACATGTCCTGAGGGATAGGGCAGATTTACAAATAATAATTGTTCATAATTAATTATTCAGTTAATCTGCTCAATGTAGCTAGCAAATAGGGAAAATTCTGTGGTTTAAAGATTTTTTTATTGTTAGAAACAGAATACACTGATCAAATAACTCATAACAGTCAGCGAGAGCATAAGAGTTCTGTGGGCATAATCAAGAATCTTATTTTTCTGCACATAAATAAGTATTCATAATATACACTATACAAATGAGCAAATTACCTCTGATTTCAACTCAGAATAAATGCTTCATATGAGACCAGTTTACTTTCTCTACTTGATTCTCCTTAAATAGACAGCATCATGTCTCCATTTCCTTTTTCATGTTTGGTTATTTTATTTGTGTTTCTAGACAATTACGAGGAATTACAGAAAGTCCAGTTAGGCTGTTTGGTTGGACCTCAGAGTACGGGAAAGTGAGCGATGTAAAACAATCCTGGGCAGGTTGGGGCCAGATTGTAAACCAGCTGTAAATACCAAAGAAAGGTTACATTTGATTCCAGAGTCAATAAGGGACTAATGGAATTTATGGAGTAGGTTGGGGTAGGGTTTGAGTGGGTAACACAACCATTCCCGTGCTTTATGAAAATCACTTGGGGGTATTTTGTGGGGGATGCACTAGAGAGGGGAGAGACAGGAAGACCAATTAAGAGGCTGTTGCAATCTTCCAAGAAAGAGGCAATGAGATCTTTTCCCAAGGTGATGATATGTGAATGGAAAGATAGGGAACACATATCATGGAGATAAAAACAAGATTTAGCAATGTGGGATGAGTGAAAGTGAGGAGTCAGTGATGATACCAAGGTTTCAAATCTAAGTGACAGAAAGGATGAGGATGTCATTGACAGAAATGTGTTCTTGTTATTCAAACATGTCTAGTTCTTTGTGACTCTATTTGAAGTTTTCTTGGCAGAGAGACTGGAATGGTTTGCCATTTCCTTCTCCAGCTCATTTTACAGATGAGAAAACTAAGGCAAATAGGCTCCTATAGCTAAAGTCAGATTTGAATTCAGGAAGATGTGACTTCTGAATTCAGAACTGGTTCTGTATCCACTGCATCACTTAGCTGCCCTCAGGAGAAATAGCAAAGTTCAAAAGAGCACAGGATATCACATGAAGTCTAAAATATATAGCATAAAATTCTCTATTTGGCCTTCAAAGCTTTTCATAACACAGCTCTCCTTCATCATCTTTCCAGTCTGCTTACAACTTCTACCCCATTATATACTCTTGATAGCAGAGACACTGCGTTTCTTGTGTGAGAAATAATTCATTTGGATTCCCAATCTATTTCAATTAGTATCAATCAAGTTGATATGATTCCATAGGGATAGTGATTACAATCTCTGAATTTTAGGGTCCAGAACTGTGAACTGAAGATTGTGAACTCACTTGCTTAATCACAGGAAGCTAAGTAGGGGCTCTCCACTTTTGTTTTTCCTCTTCATGGTGACCAAGGCCAGTGTGATGGAGGTAACTCAACTGCATGAAAAGTTCTCCAATTTATTTTTGTACTTCCAAACCATTCTCTTTTGCCCAACACAAGCAGATGATTGTCTTATCCCCACTTAGTCAGTAGAAATGCCCAAGCTTCACCCAATCTGTCACACACACACACACACACACACACACACACACACACACACACACACACTACTAATATGTCATTTTTTGACACTCAGGAGCAAAGTTTTTCAATCAGTGTATTTCATCACACTTCTTGTATATTTGGGTGTCAAACTTTATAAATACAAAGCCCTGGAAGAAGGAGGTACCTCAGATCATGAGGAAGATCTGAAATCCACTTTATTAGAGGAGACCATGGATCCTTTAATAAAGTGCCATTGGCTCAGAGTTCTGCTTCAGTCTCCTTGATTGTAGACTGGGCAGTTTTCATCCTCATATTTGCTGTTCCACAGACAGCACCTCTTTAGTTTATTTTTCTCTGACTATCCCTCATGCCTAGAATGCTCTCTCTCCTCATCTCTGCTCTACCTCTTTCAAATCCCAGCTAAAATCCCACGCTCTCCAGAAAGCCTTTCTGGATCCCTCCTAATTCTACTGCCTTCTCTGTAGATAATTTGCCATTTATTCTGTATCTTGTTTGTACTTAGTTGTTTGCATGTTTTCTCCCCAGTAAATTAGAAGCTCCTTGAAGGCACTACTTTCTTTGTGTCCCCATTGCTTAGATATTTAATAATTGCGTATTGATGGACTGTTACCATCATCATCATCATCATCGACAGAATAATAAAATGTGTAATGTAGATCATAACCCAGCTGGGACTGCTTATTTGGTGCAATTCACATTATTCAAAATTGGAAGAAAAAACAATAATCTGGAGATAGAGCTATTACTTCCCCAGAACATGCAGACTATATTCTGTAAGACCAGGGAATTGCACAAGCAGTCCTATCTGTGTCACATAGGAGTTATAGAAATCAGCTAGAAATAGTATAAGACAGGAGGCATCCATAGATTAATACCAGTAGCAGTTATAGCTCGTGACAGAGGGACTGTATTGAACAATGCATGGACTTCCCCCTAATAGTGTTGTGACTTTCTTGCAGCCAGTAAGCTAAGGGCAGAAGTTGATAGCATTCTCCAGTCTCTAAAGGACTATCCTTCTCTCCTATACATACATACATACATACATATATACATATATTCATACATATATATGTGTGTGTGTGTGTGTTAGCACTTACATTTATTTTAGGTATGCAGTTTACATGCATACCACTGAGCAAAATTGGATTGCAAACAAATATATAAATATTATAACAACTATTATCAAATAACTGGCACTGGGGTTATAAGCATATTAAAGGAATTGGTAAGGAAGAATCACCGAAGAGGATTGCAGCTCCTAGCATTTTTCTTTTTAACTGAACTAAAATTCTCAGTTGTACCATAATGACAATACTTATAAGAAACATAGAAGATGGAACATTTTTGCTACTAATTTTTTTAGAATAGCTTACTTTACATATTAGTGAATTAGGCAGGAAAGTTAACAGTACATGTATTTTGGTCAGCATCAACTGCTTTTGTAAGCAAAAGTTAAAGGGAATAAAACTAGCCATACTGGAAATCTGCCTTTTTCGACCCATGCTCTCCTATATATATTTTTGAAGTAAAATTGCTCTGTTCTTTATCATTCTGACTAAATTTTCTATGCTCTATGCTTCTAAATTATCTTGGAGGTTTTGGCCATTTTGCAGGAGTGGAGTTAAATACAGGGGGGCTAAACTAAGTCATATTTTTATCTTTCTCAGTGATATTCTGGTCATAGACATAAACCATATAAAATATAAATGAAGGAGAATAATAATAATAATAGCTAGGAATCATCGACTGCTTTAAGGTTATCTTATTTGATCAGGATGAAAATCCTGAGTGATAGGTACTATTAGCATCCCCACTTTTAAAGAAATTTATTATTTTTTGTTAACATTGTTTAAAAAAATTTTGGGGAGGGTTCCAAATCCTCTTCCTCCCTCCCTCTCTTGCCTCTTCTTCACCAATCAAAGAAGGCAAGAAATCTGTTGCTATCCCCACTTTACAGATTAGGAATCTGAGGCAGACAGATGTTACCTGATTTGTTTTCACACAGTTAGTATTGGAGGGTAAATTTGAACACAAGTCCAGAGTACTATTTATTACACTACCCAACTACCTAAGAACTCAGACTACAGGAGTCTATATCTTTTACAGAGTCCTGATTCTGAATGATAAGTTATATTTATTACTAACTAAACATCCTCAAAGTCCTAAATACATTTCTGGAATCCTAAGAGACAAATTTGCAGTCCTGGAGAGCATCCTCTGAGAAGGGAAAAAGTTAAGAAAAATGAGATGATGGAGGAAAAGGGAGGAATGACCATGTCTGATAGGATCAGAGTAGAGAAAAAGATTTTTCAGCATGAAAATAAACCACCAGGTATGTCATAGTTACTCAGCTTGTTCAGAATGCAGGTCTGTGCAGTTCAGTCTCCACGTGAACCAGCACTAGCTATTCTTAGCCGTTGCTTTGGGAACCAAAGCCATCCTGATTTTCTTCGGAGCAGCACGTTGTAACCTAGCATCTTCAGGTTTGGAAGGATTTCACATGGAAACAAAACAAGCTTCTCAAGGAAGGCTCAGAAAAGACCAGAAGACAATGAAAGAGAATCTTAGTCTTAGGTCCTCACTCCTATCAGTAAGGTAATTTACCTGTAAGGTGATGCAAGTACAGACTCTGGCTGGGGCTTAATGATCCCCCAAAAGACATTAGGTAGAGGACCATTGCAGACTATACATCTATTGTGTGAAAACAAGCTTTGCAAAAATTCCTCAAGAGTTGGAAAATTTGGCCATAATTGTTCTTAAAGTTCATCTACTAAGAGAGAGAGACAGGGCTCAAGATCTACAAAAGGAGCACCCACAGTAATAAAAACAGGATAACGTGGCACAACACTAAGGAATTAATAACAAAATGGGAAACTATTCAAATGTTTTCATGGTGGTTACTAATTGCTGCTTAAACAGAATTGTGATTTCTGAAGGATTTTTAGGATCAATGGAAATATAGTGTATAGTGTAATAACCCCAAGGCTACTTGGCCTTGGAAATAATGTAGTTAGGAATGTTGTTTTTCTTCCCTTAGGTCATCCTGCCTTAGTTTACCTTGTATGGTCAAGTTGCTGAGTCGAAAAAAATGCTAGCTGTTAGATAACAGCCTACTGGGTGAGTTTCTGAAACTACTGAGTATTAATAATGAGATGCCTGAAGTTATCACAGATACAGTATTAAATTGGATGCCTGCCATTTGACATAGTGTTTCAGACCTAAAAACACACCTTGGGAAGGTCCCTCTCCCTCCCCTCCAACTTTCATGAGCTCAGTCCAGAGAACTACAGGTATTACACCGGTGCACAAAGAACCTGACCATTCTTCAACTCCACCTCTAAGCCATAAAATTAGCATGCCAGTGACATGAAGCACCTGGTTTCTCTCACTTTGCCCTATAAATTTACCTGATTGCTCCCTCCTGTTTGCTATCGTCCTCTTTTGGAATTTAGCTCACTTTAACTAGTGTTACAATTATAAACTTTATCCCTTGACTTGGAGATGTGTCTGAGCCTGCAAATTCTTTTGAGAAACCTTGGATACCAGCCTGAAACCCAACATTTTTGGGGTGCACTTGAATCCAACATTTGGTTGGGATATCCTTGAATTCCAACAAGTGGTTTCTTGTCATATTAGAAGACATCATACATACAGCTCCACTAAAGCCCATAGCTCATACTGTTACTGTAACTTATAGCTAGTCTCCCCAAGAAAGATTAGGAATTGGTAATATGGTAGGATTTCTTTTTTCTCTATTTCAGGAGTTTTTTACCTTTTCTTTTGTATGTCATGGATCCCTTCCCAAGTGGATCCTTTCTCAGAATAATGTTTTTAAATGCATCAAATATATAAGATTATGAAGGAAACTAATTGAAATAGTTATTAAAATATTCTTAAAATCAATCCAGAGACCCCACATTAAGAATTCTTGCTATCTTAACTATGTATTCCTTAGAATAATTTGGAATGATGCTGCAACTTCTATTTCAATCAATCAACATTTATTAAGTGCCTGCTACATACCAGACACTTTCCATTGAATCCTTCAGAAATCACAATTCTGTTTAAGCAAGCAATTAGTAACCACCATGAAAACATTTGAATAGTTTCCCATTTTGTTTATGGAGAGAGATGTCAAAACAACAACAGCAAGAATAGTCTCCTTTAGTACATGAAAAGACAAAGGGAAAAAAAGCTATCTTTAGCTATAATTACAAAAACAGGTGCAAACTTGTATTTTTGCTGAGGTCCTAAAAATGCTGTCAGGACCAGGCCAAAAAAAAAAAAATTCTGTGGGGGGTGAGGGGACGGGAAGGTTATAATAATAGAATTCCCCTCTCTGTGGCCTGGAGACCTATACTTTACCCATATTGTTCCACGTTTACATTTTCAGCCATCTGTTTTCCTGGTCCCTCCACATCCTGTGTCAACTAGGGCAAGCCCGATAAGAGGAATATCTGTTACTTTGTGGTGTCTGGGAGAGTTTTCTGACTTATTTGTTTGTTTGTTTTTTTCCTATCATCTTCTTGTGGATACTTTAATTTGCATGTTCACTAAGGAATTTTCCCTAGCTGTTTGAACAGGCAACAAGGGAAATGACCTGGAGAGAGGGGGCCAAACATGCCTGTGTATAAAGTTTATACTCCCCCATCCATGCCTAGTGAATTTTCTTTATTAATATTAAACCCTCCATTATAGCTAAAATGATCACTCACCTTTCTCCCAGCTCCCTTTCTACACCTCTCTAGGACTTTCTCACTCTAAGCACATTTTGCCCATTCCTATCTTTGATGTTACTTGGTATTACTAAGTAAAGTCTATCCATCCTGCAACATTTAGTTCCTCCTTAAAGTCTTCCTACAGTAATCTTTCTCCTATGAATTCATAGGACTTGTCATAATTTCATAATTAATCATAAATTGACTTGTAACATTTCTTGTGTAACTATTTTTATCATTTAACTCATTATTTAGCTTTTTAAAAATTACACCCTTAATGACATTTGTGTTTGTTAACATTTTATTTATAGTAACTTAATATATTGCAAACTTGTAAATACTTCCATCTTGTAAAGAAAGTATATAAATAAAATTTTATGTAAAGTTTGCTTTTACTTTAAAAATTATGCCTTGTTTCCCCAGCTAAAATTGTAAAATCTTGAAGGCATAGGCGATCAGTCAGAAAGAAGGCACAGGTCTAGGAAGGCCCAAATTCAATTCTACTTAGCTGTGTGACCTTTAGCAAGAGACTTAACTTGTCATCCTCAGTTTCCTCATCTGTTAAAATAGAGGTGATAATAATAGCACTCATTTGGGCTATTGGAAGAGTCAAATGAGATCATAAATGTGAAACACTTTTCAAAATTTGAAGTCACATGAATGCTAGCTATTATGATTATCTTCTTCCTCCTCATCATAATTCTTTGCATTTTTCGTAATTCCTAATGCAGGAATTTGTGGTATAGAGCAAAATGCCTTGGATTCAGTGCCAGATTTAGTAGTTTCAAAACTGTGTCCCTTCATTTTTTGGGGGTGGTAGTAGAGTGGATAATGGGGTTAAGTGACTTGCCCAAGGTCACACAGCTAATTAAGTATCTGAGGCAGAATTTGAACTCAGGTCCTCCTGACTCCAGGGCCAATGCTCTAATCCCTACACCATCTGTCCCTCTGTCATTTCCTTTTGAATGAGACAACTGTCCATGTGGTTTTAGATGTTATATTTCCCCATTTAAATAATGAGAATAAAAAAAACTCTGCCCTGCCTATATCTAAAGACTGTTGTAAGGAAGAAATGAGGCTACTTGAATATCTATCTATCTATCTATCTATCTATCTATCTATCTATCTATCTATCTATATCTATATCTATCTATCTATCTATATCTATATATCTATCTATCTATATCTATATATATATATGTCAGCTTTTATTATTGGACTAGATAAGGAAGTGACAATATCATTGATCCATCCTCCTCCATAGTAGCAGCTCTTCTGCTGCTTAATATACCCTGGGACCTAGACTTCCAGAGAGTAACTCCTCAAGGAAAGAAGCTACCAGTTCTGGAATTCTTGCTCTAGGGCCATGTTGTCTTGATTGGTGAGAGCTCACTACAGCTAGCCAGTTCTAGAATCATTCTTCTACCCAGCCCCTGCTCCTGAGGCCATATTTCTTCCTTCCCTCTTGTCCTAAGATGAGCAATCAAGATCACTGCTCCATTGTAAGAGTGTACCAATCAGTCTCTCTATGATGACATTCAACATCCCAGACCATAACATCATTCCTTAACCACCTCTCCTCTGCAGGTATCATCTTCCATCTTAGAATGCAAGGTCCATGAAGGTAGAGATTGTATCCATCTAATATTTGTATCCCCAGGATTGAGCACAGTGCCTGCTACATGGAACTTTACAAATGTATTTCATTCACAAATCAGTAGGATCTGACTATATACATCTAGAAGAGGATCTATGCTGCAGGTGATACAATGTTAAGATTTCTCAGGAATTCATCTTCTCAAAGGCAGGAAGATTCCCTTCCAAATGGAAAAAAAAAGTCATACATTATTCTATTAACAAAAAAGATTAGAGGGAAAATGGCAGAGTAAAGGCAGAGACTAACCTGAGCTCTTCCCCCAAACCCTTACAAATACTTTTAAATAATGATTCTAAACAAATTCCAGAACAGCAAAACCCACAATAAAACAGAGTAGAACAATTATCTAGTCCCAGAAAACTTAGAAGGTTTGAAGGAAAGGTCTGTTATACCAAAGTGAGAAAGGAGCTGGACCACTGGCCATTCCAGCACAGTCCCAGCACCAACAAACCAGGAGTAGCCTCAGGGCTACTGAAACAACAGTGATGGTTTCCAGACCTCTCAGCTCACAGACTGCAAGGTCAGACAAGGAGATGTACAGGGATCCCTTTGCTGGCACTGAGGCAGGACTCTGTTGCGTTGCTTATACTTGGATCTGGGTCTAAGTCCTAAGTTTTAGTCCCAGTGTAAGGAAGAACAATACACACCAAACCATGAGACCACAGTGGATCAGAGACTCTCATTCCAGGGCAGAAATAGGAATAGTATACACACCTTTCTTTAGATCATACCACTTTGAAAAAGCCAAAAACTCCTCAGAATTACCTCTGGATATAATTACACAAAAACTTGAAACTTGGGACAGTGCCTTCTTTACCTGGGAAGCAGAGCCCCATTTTAGTATAATCAAGAAATAGTTTGGGGGAAATGAGCAAGAAACAGGAAAAAAAAATCTGCCATATAAAGTTAATATGATGATAAGGAAGATCAAAACATACACTAAGAAAACAAGTCAAAATTCCTGCATTCAAAGCCTCAAAGTAAAATATAAATTGGCCTCAGGCCATGGAAGGGCTCAAAAAAGATTTTTAAAATCAACCAGAAAAGGTAGAGTAAAAATTGGAAAGAGAAATGAGAGTGATGCAAGAAAATCATGAAAAAAAGAGTCAGCAGGCTCCTTGATAAAGAAGGCACAAAAAATATAAAAGAAAGCAACAGTTTAAAAGACAGAATAGGCTAAATGGTAAAAAGAGGTACAAAAAATCAGTGAAGAAATGAAATCTTTAAAAAACAGAACTGGCTAAATGAAAAAGGAGATACAAAAGCTCACTGAAGAAAATAATTCTTTAAAAGTTAAAATTGAGTGAATAGAAGCTAATGATTTTATGAAACACCAAACAAAACAAACAATCAAACAAAATCAAAAGAATGAAAAAAATGGGAAAAATGGGAAAAATCTCATTGGAAAAACAACTGACCTGAAAAGTAGATCCAGGAGAGATCATCTAAAAATTACTGGACTTTCTGAACATTATTATTTAATAAAAAAAAAAAAAAAAAAAAAAAAAGAGCCCAGACTTTGTTTTTGAAAAAATTAGCAAAGAAAACTGTCTTGATATTCTTTGAAGATAAGATAAAAATTGAAAGGATCCACTAATCACCTCCTTAAAGAGCTCCCAAAATGAAAACTTTCAGGAATATTATAATCAAATTCCAGACCTCCCAGGTCAAGGAGAAAATACTGCAAAAAAAAACAAAAACAAAAACCCAAACAATTCAAAGATCATGGAGCCATAGTAAGATAACACAAGATTTAACAGCTTCTACATAAAAGGATCAGAAGGATTAGAATATGATATTCAGGGGGGCAAATGATCTAGGATTATAATCAAGAATCACCCACCTAGAAAAAATGAGTTTAACTCTTCAGGGGGAAAAAAAAATTCAGTGAAATGTAGAGGACTTTCAAGAATTCCGGACAAAAAGCTCAGAGCTGAAAAGGATACTTGGTTTTCAAATGCAAGATACAAAAGAAATATAAAAAAGATAATCAGGAAAGAAAAATCATAAAGTATTCATTAAGGTCAAACTATTTTCCTACATGGGAAAATGATATTTATAACTTCTAGAAAGCAGAGGTGTGAGTTGAATGTGATATATGATTATTTTTAAATATAAAATTAAGAAATGAGAAAGAAGAATGCACTGGGAGAAGGAGAAAAGGAGAGGTAGACTGGGATAAATATATAACATCAAAGAAGTTTGAAAAACATTTTGCAATGGAGGGGGAAATGGAGGAAGTGAGGAGGGGAACACATGAACCTTATTATCATCTGAATTGGCTCAAAAATAGAATAAGATATAATGCTCAGTTGGATATAGAAATCTATCTTACCGTACAGGAAAGTAGGAAAAGAAGGGGATAAGGGAAAGGTGGGGATTGCTGATAGAAGGGGAAGAAGTTTGGAAGGCAAAAGTCAGAAGTAAAACACTTTTTGAGAATGGACAGGGTAAAAGGAGAGAGAAAGAAGAGGACAAACGGGGGAATGAGATGGAGGGAAATATATAGATGATAATCATTACTGTGAAAAAAAAATTTATAGCAAGTCACTGATAAAGACTTCACTTCTCAAACATATAAAATGAGTCAAATTTATAGAAATGAGAGTCATTCCTCAAATGATAAATGGTCAAAAGAGATAAACAGGCAGTTTTCAGTTAAAGAAATCAAAGCTATTAATAAATGGTCAAAGAATATAAACAGACAATTTTCAGACAAAGAAATCAAAGCTATCTATACTTGTATTTTAAAAAATGCTCTAAATCACTACTGATAAAAGAAATGCATATTAAATAATTCTAGGTTATTACCTCATACCTGTCAGATTGGCTAACGTAACAGAAAAGAAAAATAACAAATGTTGGAGGGGATGTGGGAAAATTAAAATACTAATGTACTATTGGTGAATTTTTATACTCATTCAACCATTCCTGGAGAGTAATTTGGAACTATGCCCAAAGGGCTACAAAACCATGCATACTCTTTGACCAATCAATACCACAATTAGGTCTGCAATCCAGAGAGATGAAAAACAAAAAGGGAAATGACCTATGTATACAAAAATATTTATAGGAGCTCTTTTAGAAGTGGCAAAGAATTGGAAATTGATGGTGTGTCCATCAATTGAAGATGGCTAAACAAGTTATTGTCTATGTTTGTGATGAAATTATTGTGTTTTAACACATGATGAGAAGGATGCTCTCAAAAAAAAAAAAAAACACATGGAAAGATTTACTTAAACTGATGTTTATGTAAATAAACCCAGCACTCCATGTACTATGGTACCACCTAATTGCATTTCAGAATTTAGTTATATTTTGACAAAGATTCCCTTGCAAATGCCTACAAATCAATCCTCTTATTAAGTCATTTACCAACTCCTAATAAAGACAACCCTGCCTTTAACCACTGAATAGCCTGGATTAAGGAGAGGCAGAGAAACTGCTTTCTCCCCTCTTTTTTCCTCCATATCATTTTGCTGGAACAAAGTTACCACCAAAAGGGGGACAAATGACACTTCTTTTCTGGGGCTTCAAAGGCAGAACTTGTAAATACACCACTTATATTGAAAGGGCTTCTATAACCAGTAAAGAGAATTTTCTAAAATCTTTGAGGTTTTTGTTTTGGCTTTGTTTCCCTTGGGCCCAGCATGGTGGTCTGCCCATAGCAGAAAATTGATTAATTAGCTCCCATGATTTCTGATGTCTTCTCTTCTATTGTATATACCTCCCTAAAGTATCCAGTAGACATTCCAAAACACACACACACACACACACACACACACACACACACACACACACACACTGAGAATTGTGTTCCATAACTCTCATGGAATTGCACAATTGGAAGAGTCCTCAGAGACCATCCAGTCCAATTAGTAATTGAACAAGATTCCCTTAGGTTATAACAACCTGACAAGAGGTCATCCAACCCTTGCAATCATGTGGTCATAGATTCTATTTATGAAAGACTTTGAGAGGTCAACTGCCCTTTCCCTGCCCCTACACCCTATGCCCACCATTTTACAGAGGAGAAAAATGACTTGTTCAAAGTGCCAGAGACAGCTCAGATTTAAAACCTAGTCTTTTGATTCCAGATCCAGACCTAGATTCTCTCCAATATACCCACAAAGCCTCTCACTGAGCCACGAAGCTCTCAATAATGAAATTTTGGAGGCCAAAAATTCTAACTCTTTTGTGTTTCTTTCAATCCCAGAGTTCTCTTTGCAAAATGGTTGGTTGTTGTACTTTGCCCTTGAAGAAAGCTAAAATGACATCATATATTGGGGTCAAAATACAGTGTGTCTGACTGTGGCTGATCAAGGCTCTACCACAAGCCGGGCACAAATTTGAAATTTGTGCTCATATTCTGAGATACTGCGATTCTGCTTTGCTCATACAGCACAATTTTGAAGGACAGGAAAGAAGTAGGAAAATAGTCTATTCAATAACAGAGAGAGAGACCTTTATCTTTTTATGCAACAGATGATAAAGTGAAAGTGGAAAATCAATCAATCAATAAACATTTGTTAAGTACCTACTATGTGCCAGGCACTGTAAGTGCTAGTAGACACTTGAATGCTTTAAAACTACTGGTGAACATCTTGAATTTCCCACTATATAGAGTCCACTCCTAAAGGGAACTGGGAAAAGAACAATGAGAGAATCATTAAAAAGAGGGGTTCTGTCACGTCAAGGCAGCCATCTCTCTCTGTGCTGCAGAGTGATTGCCTACGTCTCTTCTTTCAAGAGGAAGAGAGTGTGTGATGAAATGTTAGAGGTTTATGAAAAGCACAAAGCCCCGTTAGCACCGAAACAGTTTAAATTGTGATTCTAGAGCTTCTCTCAAATGGGGCCACAGGTGAAATGAGGACTTATTTACATCTTCAGAAGTATTACTGGAAAAGGTGGGAATGGGTAGCTTTAGACAGTTATGTGGGGTACTGGATAGAGTGGTAGGCCTGGAGTCTGAGCTCGAATCCGGCTTACTAGCAAAGTCCTTAATTCTTGTCAGTCTATTTTCCTCTGCTTTAAAATAGAAATAACAGCTAACTCCCAGGAGTGTTATGTACTTCAAGTGAGGTAATGTCCTAGCACATAATATTAATATTAATAAATATTTGATCTCTCTCCCTTCTTAGAGAATTATGGAAATAGCTTGATTTAACAGTATAAGTGCTAGATATGGCCATGGGAAAACCATAGGTTTGAACCCTCACTGACAAGAGCTATTCAGTTGTGCACAAGTTATTATATCTCTCTAATCTCAGTGATGAGGAAGGTAAGCCCTTTTCCAGCAGTGTTTCCTCCCAGACTCGGGGCACTGCTCTCCCAAGACTCTTAGGCTCAGGGTTTGGGGCAGTTCCCATTAGGATAGAAGGGAAGGATATAATGGTGGTAATTTGACTTTCTTGGACCATGCAGGTCCCTAGAGTGCCTTGATTCTTCACCTAATTTGGCTGAAGAGCCAGCCCTTCTCCACCAGAATTGCTAGAGATTCTGGAGGATGCTCATGGAAGTTGGGCTGGTGAGAGCAATATGGTCTAGATACCACTTCAGGTGACGTCTCAGCCCTGAAATAATTTCTCCAGGCCTCCCTCTACTTATCTATCATCTGTTCTTTACTGTCAGAAGGCACATAATCCAGAGACAATTCCAGTCCCCAGCTATAGGCCAGAAGTCCTTATCTGTCTTTTCTTTTCTTTTTTTAAAAGAAGTCTCCTTTTTCTTACTTTTTTGGCTATTAATCATTCATGCTAATTGCTTGTAAACCCTACATGTTCGTGGCTGGTATAATGGACCATAAAATCATCTATTTTGAGTTAGAAGGAACCTCAGGGGCCATCTAAACCAATCCCCTCATTTTAAGATGAGGAAATCAAGGCATAGAAAATGTACAGAACCTGCCCAATGATGTTTTATCCAGGTAGCATTTGTGTGTCCTGAAATGGAAAATGCTAACCACAGAGCTAGCACTCTGGGCAGTCTAGGAGGAGATACCACAGGATGGAATTAGGGGAAAAGTAAGAAGTGAGACCTAGGCAACTGATGGGAGTCTCTGTGTTTTGCAGGCCACCCAAGGCTAAGATACTCTACTTCCATTCCCTCACTTGGGCCAATGTGCTTCTGGTTGTGCCTCCTGATTTCCAGTCAATAGAACAATACAGTATTAAGTCTTCTAAAGTGGGCAAGCCTTGGCGAGGATCATAAAACTGGCTCACTATGCTCTGTGTTCCACTGTCCAATGTTATCTTCAATTATACTAAGGAAAAGACTTCTCTGCACACTTCAACTTCATCATTAAAGAAGCTGTGTCCAGTAGTACTTTGTAAGGATTATTGATTAATGGACTCCCAAATTTCTAACCCCTTTTAAAAAATAAGTTGGTGCTGGAAAAAACAAACAAACAAACAAACAAACAAAACTTAGAGAGCTTCAGAGAGTAAATGGAGGGCACTGCCCTAATTAGTTTTCCCTTTCCCCACTATGTTTGAATTGGGTGTGTAAGTTGTAGATATAGAAGCAAGGGAGAAACTTAGGCAAAGCCAAAATGATTTCATAAGTGTTTATTGAGCACCTTCTATGTGCCAAATGCTGTGCCAGGTACATTACAGATGAGGGGGCGAGGCTGGTCCCTGACTTAAAAGCTTAAAAGTTTAGGAGCAAAGAATAATGTTCCAAAGAAATACTTGTTTTCAATGTTTCAGTCCTTATGCTAGCTACTGGAACTAGATCACTACAACTCATTCCTGCCAGGTCCATCAGGAAAAATACATAGACACACAATATAGCATGTTTAGGACCTCAAAGAATCAAATACATGCAAAAACTTGGATGGAACAAGTTCCCCTGGTGAGTTCTTTAGAAGAACTTAAAATACTTTCACATTCTCTCTTTGAAATATTATTCTATTGCTTTATATTCAGGTAAGATCTGTGACCTGAACGGGGAGTTCAATCAAGGCCTTTTTGATAGCCTTATAGCTCATTAATGTTGATGCTTCCCTCCCTCTCTTCCTGCCTCCCTCCCTTGCTCCTCCCTTGCTCCTTCCTTCCTTCCTTCCTTCCTTCCTTCCTTCCTTCCTTCCTTCCTTCCTTCCTTCCTTCCTTCCTTCCTTCTTTCCTTCCTTCCTTCCCTCCCTCCTCCCTTTCTCCTTTATTCCTTCCTTCCTTCCTTCCTTCCCTCCCTCCCTCCCTCCTTTCCTCTTTTTCTCCTTTCCTTCCTCCCTCCTTTTCTTCTTTCTTTCCTTCATTAGGGTGGATTTGATTAGTTCTTGTGCTTTTATCAAGTGAGAACATCTCCACTGAACCAATTGATAAATCAATCCACCAACCAAAGAAACAACTAGGTATAACAGGAAGTCTGTTCAAATTGAGATACTTGGTCATACTTTACATTTTTTTATAAAATAACAAGCAGAGGCAGCTAGGTGGCGCAGTGGATAGAGCACCAGCCTTGAATTCAGGAGGACCCGAGTTCAAATTTGATCTCAGACACTTAACACTTCCTAGCTGTGTGACCCCGGGCAAGTCACTTAACCCCAGCCTAAAAAACAAAAACAAAAACAAAAAAACAAAAAAACAAAAAACAAAAACAAGCCAATTTGGATACCCCTTCCTTCCCCTCTCAGGAATTCAACAATCTTTCATCATAGAGGGGAGGGCCTTCTCAGTGTTGGTCAAGCTCCTGAAACAGAATTGTTTGAGGGAGTGGAATTGGATCCAAGCAAGTATCCTGTCCCCTTCTTCCATCCCAGACTTCTACCCTTTGAACAGAGAAGATTGTGATAGCCTGTGAGGATCAGACTTCTCATCCTAATCCTAACAGGATCCTGAGAATAGTTGAAACAGTGTTTGCATTGGAAATCAAGAAGAAACTGAACACAGATCAAACTCTACAAGGACATCAGCAGAAACCTACAGAATGCCCAAAGGGAACTTCATGAGTACTGTCAAAAATAGGGAGAAAAAGGCTTCCAGGCACCTGGAGCTGTTATACTTTTGCCACATGAACTCTCTAAACTGGACTCCACTTTCCCTTTGACTCTGTATAGACTAGCAGAGCTCCTTAACCTTTTTTCCATTCACAGTCCCTTTTCATCTGAGAATTTTTTACTTGGCTCTGGGTATATAGGTATATAAATCAAATGTAGACAGATAATAGTAAATCACAAAAAAATTGGCATACATATAATTTTACCATTTACTAAAGACAAAAATAAATTTGCATTTTAATGAGATGGCTGTGTTTGTTTACCTTTACATAAAGAATTAAACCTTGACAGATTGATACTGCAGTTCATAGAGCATCCAGAAACCTTTTACTGTTGCCAAACATTCAGTTATGGGACCCCGTACAGGGTGGAGATACACAATTTAGGAAGCTTTATATTAGAGGAAGATTGTATCACAGACTTTTGAGGGGATACTTTGTGTCAACTGATTGAACCAAATTAATTTTGAAAATACCTTTTTCCAAAGCCAATTAACTTGGCTTATTGATTTTAACTGACATTCATGGGCAGAAATATATCAATAAGGGCTCATAAACTATACCATTAGAAATATATTCCTTAATCTCTCAGCGGTACCATAAAGGGAAACCAACTTGCTAGTACAAATGAGGAAGTGACAGGCTCCACATCTTGTGCTATCTTTGCTCTCTCCCTTCCTCTCCTCCTTCCAATTCTCTTTATCTCTGTGAGCTCCATAAGAGCAGAGACTGTCTTTGACCTATTTTGTATCTTCAGTGCTTGGCATAGTACAGGCGCATAGTAGGTTCTTAATAAATATTCATGAACTGACAGCTTCTGCTGGAATGACTAGGAAGGATTAAGTTGTGACTAGCATTAAAAGGATATATGTAAAAGAAAACTCAAACAGAAAGTCCTTGGAGAGCCAAGGAGTAGTCCTGGTAGATATCTGTTTTATCATATTTTAATTTCTAAATCTATCCTCCTGCCTTCCCTCTCCAAATCACAGAACCATCTGTTCCAACAAAGAAAAAAGAGAAAAATAGAAAAAGCAATTCAGAAAAACTAATTAACACTCCAGCCTGAGTCTGAAAGCATATGGAATGTGCCATATAGTCAGTCCTTCATCTTTCTGATAAAGCAAGGAAGGCATATTTCTGGGCCACACCTGGTCCTTATAGTTGTCTTTTTGTTGTTCCTCCATTTACATTCTTGGAGCCTGTGTTGTTTTCCTCAGTCTGATTTTTTCCTCTATCAGTTCACATAAGCTTCTTTATATCTTTTCTTAGAGTAAATTATTTTTCATTACATTCCCATATTATAACTTATTTACATTCCCTAATTAATGGGCATTTACCTTTGTTTCCAATTCTTTGCTATTTGAGAAAGGGTGGTTATACACATTTTGTCTGTGGAATACTACTATCTTTAACATCCATGGGCTGGCTGGCTAACAATTCTCCCTTTTCTTTAAAGAGGGCAAACCCATGTTAAGAGTGCCTCGGCTGGACTCAAGCTAAAATGGTGAAGGCCCTTACTTTCCAGGAAGCATTGGATGACCCCAAGTCTTTTGGACTACTATCAACATCCCTGTAGTCCAGATTCCTGTGATTCATCAAATACAAAGAAATAAGCAGAGGACTTTGAGTGACCACGAATGTGCTTAGAAGACACCCTTCCTTACCCCAGCTTTTGGGATAAGAACTCACTGTTTGACAAAAATTGCTGGGAAAATTGGAAATTAGTATGGCAGAAACTAGGCATTGACTCACACTTAACATCATACACCAAGCTCAGGTCAAAATGGGTTCATGACCTAGGCATAAAGAATGAGATTATAAATAAATTAGAAGAGTATAGGATAGTTTACCTCTCAGACCTGTGGAAATGGAAGGAATTCATGATTAAAGAAGAACTAGAGGTCATTATTGATCACAAAATAGAAAACTTTGATTATATCAAATGAAAAAGGTTTTGTAAAACAAAACTAATGCAGACAAGATTAGAAAGGAAGCAATAAACTGGGAAAACATTTTTACAGTTAAAGGTTTTGATAAAGGCCTCATTTCCAAAATGTATAAAGAATTGACTCTAATTTATAAGAAATCAAGCCATTCTCCAATTGATAAATGATCAAAGGATATGAACAGACAATTCTCAGACGAAGAAATTGAAACAATTTCTAGCCATATGAAAAGATGCTCCGAGTCATTATTAATCAGAGAAATGCAAATTAAGACAACTCTGAGATACCACTACACACCTGTCAGATTGGCTAGAAGACAGGGAAAGATAATGCAGAATGTTGGAGGGGATGTGGGAAAATTGAGACACTGATACATTGTTGGTGGAATTGTGAATGCATCCAGCCATTCTGGAGAGCAATTTGGAACTATGCTCAAAAAGTTATCAAACTGTGCATATCCTTTGACCCAGCAGTGCTACTACTGGGCTTATATCCCAAAGAGATCTTAAAGAAGGGAAAGGGACCTGTATGTGCAAGAATGTTTGTGGCAGCCCTCTTTGTAGTGGCCAGCAACTGGAAACTGAGTGGACGCCCATCAATTGGAGAATGGCTGAATAAATTGTGGAATATGAATATTATGAAATCTTATTGTTCTGTAAGAAATGACCAACAGGAGGATTTCAGAAAGGCCTGGAGAGACTTACATGAACTGATGCTGAGTGAAATGAGCAGGACCAGGAGGAGATCGTTGTATACTTCAACAACAATACTATATGAGGATCAATTCTGATGGACGTGGCCCTCTCCAACAACGAGATGAACCAAATCAGTTCCAATAGAACAGTAATGAACTGAACCAGCTACACCCAGCGAAAGAATTCTGGGAGATGAACCACTACATAGAATTCCCAATCCCTCTATTTTTGTCCTCCTTCATTTTTGATTTCCTTCATAGGCTAATTGTACACTATTTCAAAGTCAGATTTTTTTTGTACAGCAAAATAACTGTATATATATATATATATATATATATATATATATATATATATATATATATATATATATATATATATACATATTGTATTTAACTTATACTTTAACATATGTAACATGTATTAGTTAACCTGCCATCTGGGGGAAGGGGTGGGGGGAAGAAGGGGAAAAGTTGAAACAAAAGGTTTTGCAATTGTCAATGCTGAAAAAATTACCCATGCATAATTTTTTTTTTAAATTAAAAAAAAGAAAGAAAGAAGCCCTTCCTCTTGGGCCTTTCATCAGGCTCCTTACCAAGTCTTTATTCATTGGTTCATTCCCTCCATCATGACTCTCCTTCCCTCCTACACCTTTTCTTCTGAACTCACTGCAGCCAATTTTACTCTCACACAAACTCCTTTGTCTTCTTCACCCACTCTTTATATTATGCTTTCTTTCATACTCTCTCTAGGCAGACCTTAGCAGAAGACCTTTCCTCCTCCTCCTCCTCCTTGTCTTATTTCTTCTGTTCCTCCTCCTTTTTCCTCTATTCATTCCTCTTGTTCCTCCCCCTATTCCTCTTCTTTTTCCTTTCTCCCTACCTCCTCTTCCCTTTGTATCAAAAGCTCCTTTGAGCTGGATTTATCAACAATCCATAAGTTTCTTCTTGAGTTTCTGATTTTCTATGCTTAGATTTTCAGAGAGAGAATTACTTCAGCAGCAAATACTGCTATCCTATGATAGAGAGATAAATTTCTAAGTCTCAGGCTGGAGAAGGTCTGTCTTCCCATAAATCAGTCAATTAGCAAGAATTGGTTGAGCACCTACTGTGCTGTGGGGAGGCAGAAAAAAATTATGACAGAGGATGATAGGACTAGAATGGACATTTTAGAGGTTAACTAAATCTGCATCCTGCCTTTTTTTCTTCAAATGAGGAAACTGAGGCTCATAGAAGATGATTTACCTAAATGGCTCTGCCTCTTGAGATTGGAACATGGTCCCAGACCTTAAGAAGTAAGTTCACAATTCAAGAAAGGAGACAATGAGAGAAAACACAGTGGTGATAAATGTCGTTTCTCCCACCTCAGGAACACAGCCCTTTAGGGAATTTCTGCAGCCTCGTGTCCCGGATTCAGTGACCTCTAATTGCCCTCCAGTTGGCATGGGAAGCTTTCCCCACAGCCCCGGGGTGCAGCTGGGGGACAGGCTAAGTTTGAACCCCCAGCTCGCCGGAATCTAGCAGGAGTCTCCCCCCTCCCCAACTGGCTCAGCTTTCTTCCGAGGCAGGTAGCCACACCTCCTCCCCTGCTGTCTGCAGGCGGATTACACTTTGTGCAGGAGAAAACAATTTGCTCAGGAAAGAAAAGCCATGAAAAATGGATTTTAAAATGGATTCATCTCTCTGATTCTCCTAAGATTTCCCCGACAGACCGATTCCAACACCATCTCCTTTATTAAGAGCAAACATTGCCCCCCTCCCCATCCTCCCCTTCTCTCAGTGGAAAATACGCGTGAAAAACATGCCCCCGATTTCCAGCGCGGTTCCCAAGCGCCCCCTTCTTCGCTCTTTCCTTCCTTCTCTTCTCTGCACTGCACCAAGCCAGCTTTTGACGACATCACATAGGCTGCAGGAGAAGCAAGGCAAGGAGGCAAGCCCTGCATTTGCGAAGGCATCCAGCAAGGTAGGCTCTTTTCTGCTCTTTCATAACCACCTTTATTTTGCAGGGTTCTGATTTAGTCCGCATGATTTTCCTTAATACCCAAAATCAGAATTGTTGCATCCTCCTCACCCCATTGTCTACCTCCTCCCTGTCCCCACCAAAGCTAACCTTCACCTACCTTTCCATCTCTAAGACTGAGGAATCCTGACAATTTCTTGCTGCTTTGTTTTTTCAAACCTAGAAGCTACAGAAATTCCCTGGGCTGCTCCTTGTCAGTATTCCTTCCTTCCTTCCTCCTTAGCTGCTACAAGATATCACTGCAGTCATTCTGAGAGCTGTCAGGCATCATTCTTGATAGTGGGAGGAAGGGGCCAGAGCAGAGAAGGCCCTTGGCCTAGGACTGGCTCCCTTCCCAGAGGATTGGGCATGGGGGAGAGATTTCCCTCACCAATGGTAGATTTCAGATAGGCTTCACCCCAGTGTTAAGAATCCTCAGGAAGAGCCTCTCTACAAGCTGACACCAGAGGCAGGTGAGGCACCACAGCCCCAAGGGGTGCGTTCTGTGCTGAGTGATGTGAGAATAATTCCATCTTTTGAGTCATCGGTTTTAGAATTGCGTATTTGTTGGGCTGGCATGGTGGGAGACTTCTAAAAAGGGCATAAATGGTCTGATCAGTATTGTCCGGATTTAACAAGGCAAGCGTGTAACTCATCTAAAACAAATCTACCTAGAGGCATCAGGGTGAACCTAACTGCTTAATCTGGGCATGCTGCCTATGGGAGAAACCCAGAGATGCATCCCATAGTTCTAATAATGGCTAAAATGTTTCCAAAGTACTGTGCATCTTACTTGATCTTCACAACATCACTAATTCAAAGTGTTACTATTCCTACTTTTTTGGGATCAGATTATGATTTCACTGGTACAAGGAAGTACCAATGAGGAAATAACCTCTACCAATATAGTCACCTGCTCTAAAATTTATAGACATAATAAGTTCATTAGGCTACTGAGAGATTAAGTGATTTGTTAACAGTCAGCATGTGTCCCTATAAAGATTTGATCTTGTCTCCCTGTTCCCAATGTCAGCTCACTATCCAATATCCCACAGGATGTCCATCCCTACTTTTCAGATGAGGGGGGAAAGAAAACTCAGAGAGATTTAGTGATTTTTTTTTTTAGGGTCACAAAGCTAGCAAATCTTTGAGGCAGAATTTGAATTCAGATCTCTCCACAAAAAGTCATCATTTTACACTGATTTTATAAACTACAATGGCTTTCAATTGTACATTACTAAGATTTGTGAAGTATTTTACACGTATTTTTTCACTTGCTCCTTATGATCTCAGATTTTATGGAATCAGTTCAGCAGCCAGAGGATGGACCTAAGTGGAGAGAGATGAGGCAGGGACTAGGCAAGAAGTGACAATGGTCTGCATCTTTGGTGGAAACTGTGTAAGGAGAAAATAGGGGAAATAGAGAAAAAATATATATATTTGACAAGAGATTGGATATGAGTGAGGAGTAAAAGATAACACCTAAGTGGCAAGTATAGGTGACTAAGAAAATAATGATCCTTTCAACAAGAATGGGGAAGTTTAGGAAAAAGGACAATTTTGGGAGGAAAGAAGAGTTGTTTTAGATATATTGAGCTTGAGATGCCCACAAGACGTCCAACTTGAGGTATCTACGAGGCAGTTGGCATTGCAGGTCTGGATTTTAGGGAAAAAAATTAGGAAAGATTACATATATTTCAGACTCATCTGCTTAAAAATGATAGCTGAATACACATGAGCTGAATAGATTATCCCTCATTACAGTATAGAGGAAAAAGAGAAGAGAGCTAGCTTCCCACAATTAGCTTCAGGACTCTATAAAGGAATCGACTCTGAAGCTACACTAAGGTAAACCCTGTGAGAATTTCTTGAAAGGAGAAAAGGACTTTCAGTAGCCCAGAATTATGAGTTTACCCTTTGTCCACAAGTAACTTCTTAAATTTGAGCCTGCTCTTCCAGGAACCTTGTGTATTCTTGGGAAGAATGTGTCTCTGGTTTGGAGGCAATGTTTCCATAACAATTATCCTTACTGTTGCTACTTATAGCTTTTCTAATAGTTAAGTAACTCTTAACTGATAAGCAATGGGAAGTACACTGATGGGGGCTCATGAGGAAAACTGCTAGAAATCCCAGATCCTTAGGATTACCCCAAGAACCCAGAAAGGAGAACTGATCACTCTCTAAAGATTTTCCCAAACAGCGAGAGTAGGATTTTGGGAGAGGTAAGACTGGAGAGGAAAAACTCTCTTTAATCAGATACGACTACATGGTTCTAATCATCTTCAAACTTCAGTTATATGTCCTTTTTTCAGTTTACTTGGATCCAGGTTATAAAGAGAAGATAGACCAAAAAATGAGTATGTCTAGCATGCCCCTTTTCTTCTTTGCTGGTATTCAATTGCTGGCATTCACTGAATTTACCCTCTTACTGTTCATCCTCCATAGAACATATTTTCTTGTTAGTTACTAGTGGAAATTAAAGGGATATGAGTTACACCTGAAATTTTTTTCCTGGAACAATAAATCAGATTGGTTCTGCCCTTTTAGTGGAGTTGTCCAAACTGCTTAAGAACTTGACTCAATGTCAATAACTCATGCCCTAACAGCTCCAATGAATACTGGGAGTTTAACTCTCCTAATTCTGAAAGAAAAAGTACCTACCCGTTCATTGATCCTCTCCTGACTTATTTCTTAATTCCTAAAGGATTTAGCTACTTAAAACTCAGTGGATTGGTCCTTGCTGTGATCACAAAAGTAGATCAGTCACAAAAGTAGATCAAAGGAGTCAACTCCTCTTGACATATTAATCAGAATGAGTGCATCATATTAGTTTAACGGACACACTAGAAGACAGAAGGAAGTTTATAATTGTAAGGAGATGACTTACAAAACAGGTAAGTTTCAAAGAAAGGAGGGAGAGAGAGCATATTAGTGATAAGACCTAGAAGATAACTGCTGGAGGTTTGATAGGGAGCAAATAGTTCTGAGTTACTCATTGAATTAAATAGTAAAGGGAACTGAACCCTGAAGATAAATCAATGAATCAAAAAGCATTTATTGTCTACTAGGAGCTAGATGCTGGGGACACAATGATGAAAGTGAAACATACCAGTCCCAAGGAGTTTGTAGTATTTTTAGAATACAGCATGTACAAATAGATAAAAATAGAGTGAAGATGATTTGGGAAAGGGGGAATAGTAGTCATAATGGGTCTCAGGAAAGGCCTCATATAGAAAGTGGTACTTAGAGGCAGCTAGGTGGAGCAGTGGATAGAGCACCAGCCTTGAATTCAGGAGGAGTTCAAATCTGATCTCAGACACTTAACACTTCCTAGCTGTGTGACCCTGGGCAAGTCACTTAGCCCAACCTCAGGGAAAAAAGAAAGTGGTACTTCAACTGAGCCTCAAGGAAATGAGGGATTCTAATAGGTTATAATAAACTGAATTTATCATAAGACAAATTATATTTACATCAGTTTTCCCTACCTAACTTAAATTTTAAAAATCAGACACTGAGTATTCATTATGTGCAGAACAATACTGAACACATGGAAATTACAAAAGAAAAAGACAAATGGTTTCTTTACAGGGCAAAGAAATCATGTACATGAAAAATAAAGATATTATGTATACATATATTGAATTTAACATGTATTTCATATTTAATATGTATCGGACTACCTACTACCTAGGGGAGAGAGTGGGGGAAGGAGGGGAAAATTTGGAACAGAAAGTTTTGCAAGGGTTAATGTTGAAAAATCACCCTGTGCATGTTTTGTAAATAAAAATCTTTAATAAATTTTTTAAAATAAAGAAAAATAGACACAAGAACAAATGAAAAAGTTTTTTCTCCACCTCTAATAACCTTAATCCAGTCTAGTCTAAATAACTGTCATATTAATATTTCTAAAACACTTCTTTTATAATGTCACTATTCTGAATGAATAAAAAAGAACTTATTTTTTTTTGTCAAACAATATGCTAAACATCAGAAATTCAAATACAAAAATGAAAGTCCCTGTCTTCCAGTTTACTAAATAATAATAATTATATAATATATGTGTATATTATATATAAAGAATAAAGAGAAAACAGACATAGGGAAATACTAACAGGGAAGGATACTTTAGTTTGGAAACTTTAGGAAGGGTGAATCCCCGGGGGAAGAGGGAGGAGGGAAGGGGGAGGAGAGGCTTGGTTTCTAGGCCAGGCAGCATAGAAAGGGTTAGAAATTGCTAGGGAGCAAAGTCTTGAATAAAAGTCTACAACCTAAATGGATGTACATTGCCAATTGGACCAATTCCAAACTCCTGACAAAATTCAAGAATGCATAAGTTGATGAGTATTTAGAAAGGGAAATGGTAATCACTTAGCACCAACATAGTTTCATGGAGAATAAGACTTGCCAAACTGATTTAATTTCATTTTTCTGGCAGGAATGGTAGGTTCCGACTGGTAGGTCAAGAAAATGCTTTAGACATTTCAGCCAAACATCTGACAAAGTCTCATAATATTCCTGTGGATAAGATGTAGAGATGTGGGTTGAATAAAAGTAAAAATTAAGTGGATTTGGAAAGGAGTGAACCACTGAACTTAACAGTGGTGATTAACCTCAGCCTAGAGTGAGGTCTTTAATGGAATGTTAAAGGGTTCTGTTCTTGGTCAATTTCTATTCAATATTTTTATTAATGACCTGGAGAGAGACATGGAGAGCATATTTGCCAAATTGGTGGATGACACAAATCTTTTAAGGGATAAACACTGTGTTGGATAACTGAATCAAGATTCAAACCACCTTATATCCAGAAACCAGTTCCCTAATGTTTCTTTCTAAATGGTTGAATTGGCAGAGAATATCCACATATGCTTCAAATCTAGTCCTCTCATGTTATTTTTCTTTTTGCAATTCTTCTATTTTCATTCTTAAATGACCCTAGTATAATTTACCTTGGTTAGATGTTTCCAAACTTTCTCAAGCTGACATCATCCTTCACTGCTTCTCTCTGCTTTAGGAGATACTGCTCATGACTACACCTCATCTTTTTACATGACTTTTATAATCCACAGTTGTCTTTATCAACCATCTTTCTCCATTTGAAAACAAGTCAGATGTTTGCTAAGGCTCTTTCTAACCTATTTTGATATTGTAGCGGCAATTAATATGCATTGGTTAAATTTATGAAGTTTTTAGTCAATGTCATTTCTTTTATCCATTTAACATTTTTATGTTTAAATATTTATATAACCAAGAGCTGTCATTTAAGCTGTATGCCATAACCTTTTTTCTTTGTTTTTAATATTTTTAAAGCAACTGATTATTGTCCTGATGAGTCAATGATCTGACTGTACAGCTAATTGACTCAATGATGACACTCACATCTCCTCTTGTCTATTAAAACATGTTTCATTTTTTATGCTGTTATTTGGTGCTCACCATATTCATTGTCTCCTATTTTTTTTTTCTTCAAATAAAATGTACATGATATAGATGTAAGACTTCTGTGAATTCTACAAATTCTCTGGCCTACAAATCTCATGGCATGAGCCATGCTTTCTCATATGTTTATCACCTGCCTCAGAATCCAAGGTTACCTCCATTTAATAATGAACAATAGGAGTTGGATCTTGGGGAGAAACCATTTTTTTTTAAAAAGTCCCTTTTGCACAAACCTTATAATGTAGTACTAGTTAATGTAGTATGAGCTCCCCAAAGGTATGTTATCTATTTTTACTTAAAAGTAGCAAAATAAAGTAATGTTCAATTTAAGATTTGTCTACTTAAAATTGATATTGCAGAAAACAAAGATGCTGCTTTGGAATAAATGAATAACCAATGTATTGCTACCATCTGCTGGTCAATAAAAGAAATGCCATTCTATTGGGAAAACACTGATACAAGGAGTTGTACATAAAAATGTCATTTAGGGTTAGAAAAATATATTTATTAATAGCCAGAATGCTTAACCTCCAATAATTCACTCTCTGTCAAATACTAAATAATATTTCCATGTCCACACCTAACTGTACTACTAACAAAAGCAGTTCTATAACAAATTTAATATGAAAATTGAGCAGAATAATGGTATTCTACAGAACTGTTCTGATGGATGTCCAGCAGTGGTAGCAAACACTTACAGAAATAAAGTATGTTTAATAGAGTTGGTATATAAGAATCCATTTTGACTTAATTTTAAAATTTAAAATTTTATGTTCCATTGTAGCTTTGTTCAATATTTCCCAATTCATTTTTAACCTAATTGGGGCATGGGTGAGGGAGTGCTGTGGGTTGCATGCAGCCCTGGGACTGGACCACTGACATTTTTCGATTTCAGTAATGATTAATAATAACTATCCTGCAAAAACTTTATCAAGGCAGAAAGCAAAAACTCTCCAACACTCTGATAACTGACATCTTGGTAATGTTTTACATGTATATACAAAAACCTTTGGTTTGAACTTGTGGAGGGGAAAAATTTCTAAAAAAAAATTTTTTTTGACTCAGTGGAATATATAGCACACACAAAAATAACCTTTCCAAAACAAGTGACTTTTAAAAACATTTTTTATCTCTGAAAGTTAGCCTTAAAGTTTAAGTCAGTTTAAGTATTGTCTTAACTACATACTATTGGAATAAGTCATTCAGCCATGAGAATAAGTTACAAAGAAAATGCCAATTATCTGGGGAAATTCCAATGCTAGGGAATTTCCCATATTGATAAAATCACAAACCCTGACCAAGAAAAAAACCTCACCCTACCTAACTTTTATATGAAAATCCCTGCAGAGTTGTGATAAATCATGTTTAATGTTTGCTAAGGCAATGTGTAAATGAATAAATACATCTGCACAGTTGCATGTTATATATGTACATTTTATTGCATGTTACATATGTACATTTACACACTGCCTACATCAGTTGCATAGGTACATTTCTCTACAAATCCAGTCTTTGGTTATTATATATGACACATGCTTTGTGCATACATGTACACCTTCGTAATTATACAAACTGTACCGACTAGTCGTGATATATACATGGCTATATAACTCCTATGGTTATATAACATATCCATTCTGCCTTGTAATCTACATCACATTAGTCATGTTATAGGTGATATATACATGTATACCCAAACACATGCATGTAAATTTCACATGCACACAATTTAATGCGTCGGTCATGTGCAAAATATGTGCACAACTACATAATCTTAACTATGATATATATATACATGGTTATGTAACACCCATGGTTATATAACATATCCATTGTGCCTTGTAATCTACATCACACTAGTCATGTTATGGGTGATAAAGTAAATTACACATGCACATAATTTAATGTGTCAGTCATATGCAAAATATGTGCACAACTACACAATCTTAATTTTAACTATGATATATACAAATGTGTAATTAACAGATGCATGTCATATCCATGATTCACGTGCTACATATAATACATGTGTGCCTGTGTGCATCTATAAATATGACCACACCCCTGTAACCTGTCACACTATCATACGAGGTATGTGTGCATCTCTGCACACACCTCAGCAAAGTTACATAAAATGTGTGCATATATGTGCATCTAAAATTCATCCGTTAACACATCATGTATGTTATGGATACATACATAGGTGCATCTCTACACCGCTAGACACACAACTATCTACAAAACTTATGCTATGTGCATCTATACTACTGTAACATCGGTAGAGTTATAGTAATATATGCTCAGGTGTGCTCCACACACACCTGAATATATCGCTCATCCGTATCGCATTGTGTGTTTACATAAGGAACACCTGTGTACACATCTGTGGGCACCAGCCGTGCACCTCACACATTTCCGTCACTTCTGTACGCGTGCTCACGCCATCTCTCACGCACATGCATCACCCTCGCACCCCCATACCACGCACACGCAGCTCACATTCATATATCACGCCCCACCCCCACCCGGCAGCTCCCCTCCCCTCCCCCAACTTCCATCAGCCGACTCCGTTACACTCAATCTCCACCCCACCCCCATCTTTGTCGCACACTCGTGGGTGGCACTCCAGGAAACACATACACTCGAGTTACTGTGGGGGGAGGGGAAGCGCGACGTGACTCAGAAATCCCAAGGGCTCGGGGAAGAGGCCGAGTCGCGAGCAGGCCGGGGCCAGGGTACCCCACGCACCTCCCCCACCCTGGGCCACGGTGACTAACGAGCGCCTGTGTTTCTCGTTCTAGAGTCGGCGGAGGCGGCGCGCGTATCCGCGAGAAGCAGGAGGAGTTGGTAGAGGAGGCCTAGGGAGCGCGGTAACGTAAGGCAGCAGACTTCTGGAGGCGCCCCACACTGACGGGCGGGGCGGGGGCGGGGCGGGTGATCAAGGGGGTTCGATGGACGGGAGCCGGGAGGGGCCAGGCGGAGGAGGGGGGCGGGGCAGGGGAGCTGTCGTGTGGGCTCGGGGTTCGCGGGGATTCTAGGGGTCTCCCCGGATGATGAGACTCCGAGCGAGGCCGGGCAGAGACTGTCTGCTCGCAAGTCCCTCAGGCGGCCGGGGGTTAGCGTTGGGCCGAGACGCCAGGCGGCGGCGGCGGCAGTAGCAGGGGCAGCAGCGGGCGGGCGCGGGGCCCTTGCCTCTGGCTTTATGTGTCAGCTGCGCAGCGAGTCCAACAGGTGGCTCCGTGGCGCAATGGATAGCGCATTGGACTTCTAGAGGATGAAGGGATTCAAAGGTTCCGGGTTCGAGTCCCGGCGGAGTCGCAAATTCCTTTTTTTTTTCCTTCCCTTTTGGATTATTTCCTCCCCGCTCCCCGCACCGTCGCAGCCCTCTCGCCGGTCCACGCTCGCTGCCCACGCCGCGCTCGGCCTTCGTGGCTCTGGCCTGCGCTCAATCAGCCTGGCCCAGAGGTCGGGCAAGGGAGGAGCCTCCGTCTGGGCGTTACTTCTCCCATCTTCCCTCCCCCACCTAACCCGAATCGGACCGACCCCGCAGCCTCCTGTTCCGCAGAAGAACAAACCAAAACCTAGCGAGATCCCACGCACGAGACCAGTCTTCATCCCCCTTCCTCCACGTTACAGATGAGCAGTCTGAGACCTGCAGGGGCCACAAGCACGTCCAATCTACGAGTCCCTTTATTACGGATTAGCAAACTGAGGCCTGGAGAGAACAACCATAAATTCAGTCTGCACCCACCCGTTTTACGGGGCAAGCGGAGGCCCAGGAACCACTACCACGGAGCCAGCCTACACTCCCTGGCCTCCCTCTTCTCATTTAAACCTGCCAAAGGTTTGCGCAGAGGCTTCTGGCCTCCCCTTTCCTTAGGCCCCGGGGAATTGCCTTTCTGAGAAGGAAAAGAAATGCAGGGCTGCTAACGGAGACCGGGGACGTCCGTGCTGGTGCCCAGGATCGGCGAGCAGGCCAGGAAGGGAAGGAGGGCAAGCCGGACTCAGCTGTGACTGCCCTGGCCCCGTCCCCCGTCAGCGGGGGAGAGGGGCCTTCGCCTCTCCCAATGATGGCTTAGTTAGCCTTTAAAAAAAAATGGCTGGGGGTTCAGATGCCCGGGATTATGTGAGTTCCACCTGGGAGAATTTTAGAAATTATCACTGACGTCATCCACAGAGCCCCGAACCCCTTGGCAGTCCGGTGAAGCCCAAGAATCTCTTCTCAGAATCATGTTTTGTGTTTTTTTTTAAATTAATTTTATAATTATAATATTTTTTGACAGTACATATGCATGGGTAATTTTTTACATTTTCCCTTGCACTCCCTTCAGTTCCGAATTTTCCCTCCACCTAGATGGCAGGCATTCCCTTACATGTTAAATGCGTTATAGTATATCCTAGGTACAATATCTATGTGCAGAACCGAATTTTTTGTTGTTGTTGTTGCAAAGGAAGGATTGGATTCAGAAGGTAAAGATAACCTGGGGAGAAAAACAAAAATGCAAACAGTGTACACTCATTTCCCAGTGTTCCTTCTCTGGGTGTAGCTGATTCTGTCCATCATTGATCAATCGGATCTGAATTAGATCTTTTCATTGTTGAAGATTTCCACTTCCATCAGAATACGTCCTCATACAGCATTGTTGTTGAAGTGTATAAGGTTCTCCTGGTTCTGCTCATCACTAAGCATCAGTTCATGTAAGTCTCTCCAAAGAACCATGTTTTTTAAAGGCATAAAATAAAAGTACATGGATGACAAAGAAGGCACATTATATTGAAATAAGATGATCAAAATATAGATTTTTTAAAAGTTTATCACCACCAGGTTAAGAAGCCATGATTTTGCTCAATTTCTTAGATTTTCAGATAGGGAAACTGAGGCCCTTGAGAAAGGACTTTCCCAATACCCTGTACTAGTGGCCAACATCACTGATGAGGGACAGGGAAGAAGAGTTGGGCTCTCAGAATGACCCCATTCCCACTTAGCTTTAGGATACCTTTTCCTAAATGAACAATATTTATTGAGGGCTTAAGTTCCCCAACAAACCTCCTGTCCCCCAAATAATGTACTTACCAATAATGTAACAGAACAAAAAAACACCCCATAATGACAGTAAGAAGGTCAATTGAATGGGAAAATATGAATTAAGTTAATTTCAACTACATTAGGTAAGTATAAGCCTTTGGGAAATGACAGGGAATCTGACTTTACCATACTGGGTTGTTTTGGGGGGGTTTTATGTTTTTGGTTTTTGAGAACAAATCTTCTTAGTTTCAAATAAACAATTGACAAAAGTGAAATTTTGGAGCTCCACAGGTTTGTATATCAATATATTACAATTATATATGGTCACAATACTAAGAGCAAGAATTTGAATCAAAATGACCTGAATGTACTTTAGAAAATATGGCTCTCTGACTCCAGCCTATCCAGTGGTCCTCAAACTTTTTAAATAGGGGCCAGTTCACTGTCCCTCAGACTGTGGGAGGCCGGACTATAGTAAAAACGAAAGCTCACACTCTGTCTCTGCCCCTCAGCCCATTTGCCATAACCAGTGTCAGCGGGCCACATCTGGCCCAAGGGCCGAAGTTTGAGAGCTTCTGATTCATATTAGAGCCCTTCAAGCACTTTGTGATGCAACCAGAATAACTTTTTTGTTGTTGGAAGAATCTTTTCAGACCTTTCTATCCATACCTGGGGCATACTACTGTTAGGTTCTTACTAAGTGCTAATGAGATAATGAGATATTAGGTTTTTACTAAGTGCTAAGTCGGTACTTGACAATTCTCTAGTTCGGGCCTTTCCTGGGGAAGAGCTTGCATGCTTAGGAGGAGCAAGCTCATTGGTTGAAGTAATTCTTCCCAGAAGCCCTTGCATTATCCCACGCCCATTCTCTGGGAGGATAAAGAAGGCAGCACTCCAGAGATAGCCAGTCTCTGCTCTACACCAGGCTTGATGCGGCTCTCTGCAGGAAGGGAAGTCACTTCTCTGGACGAGAGTTAACGGAAACTGTCTGGAGACAACGGTTCTCTACAGGAAGAAGAATCTGTCCGAGAGATTTGAGTTGACACAGTAGATCTCCTCCCAGAGAGCAATTGGCAGCTTCTGGAGACAACAGCACGTTACATATTGGTGCCCAACGTGGGGCAAGGACTTTTGCTTATCCTGACAAGGACTTATTCTGAGCCCTTCAGAGGAGCTAGACTGGACCATCGCATACTACCTCTGAGGCTTTCCTTGATTGCTTACCATCCTTATTATCCTGTTAGCTTCTTCCTTTTATTGGAAATCTCACTATCTAGTGATCTGTCATTCTTCAAGATATCTTGTAGTTCCCTATCTGTGTATATATCTTTTCTTCTCAGTAGAATGTAAGCTCTCTGAGAGCAGGGAATTCAACTTTTGTTTTTCTCCAGTATGAAGAAAGTGTCTGCATCTCCAGGCTCAATAGTGCTCAAGGATCCATTATAGGATCACGGATCTAGAAATGGAAGGAACTTGCACGAAATACGTGTCCGATAAATGCTTTCTGAGTGAATGAATAAATATTTAAACAAAAATTGGGACTATTTTGGCATTCTATTAAGGCATTAAAGCATCTACAATTTTACATTTTAAATATCTCTTTAATTAGGTTCATTGGTTCCTTGTATACAAATAGGTCTGTGTTAATATATATCAAGTTGATTTAAAAAACAACAGTAAAATTCTAATTTGGCCACTCAAGCAAACAGCACAAAATAATTTTATTAATGAAATCTCTTATCTTTTAACAAATTTAAAAGTATATATTCCACCTTGAGAACAATGGCCACTCCAAACAATAAGCTCTTCGAAATCCTTATGGAGCTTGATGGACCCTGATGGATCCTGATGATGTAAGCTAATGAGATGTTAAACTGTCAACTTCCCCTCAAATATTAAATCCAATCATCCAAACTTTCCCCAAGGAGTTGAAAAAGCTGGGATAAGAACAAACTAAAAGTAAAAACTTTTTCAATAAGCTCAGTACTGAAAAGGGGAAGAGAGATGAGATGTTAGTTCTCTGGGCTAAAAAGGACAAGAGGTTTTTGGTTTTGCTTTTTTTTTAAAGACTGAGTACTTCTGAATGTGTTTATAGCTAGAGGAGAAGGCACCAGAGGTGAGGGAGAAAGTCAGCTCAAGAGAGGAGAGACTTTGAAGGAGGAGAGATGGAATGGGATCAAGAGTGAAGGTTGGGGGATTAGCTTCAATGAAAGGAGGGATAACCCTTCTGTGAGCAAATGGAAGGAAAGATGATGATAATCCTCAAGTCTGGGGAACAGAGGAATTGAGATTTCATGTGCCCATTGGAAGAAACACATATTCTAAAAGATCAAGAAGTAAATTAAATGTTCTTTTTTTTAAGATAAGAGGAGCCAGGGAGGCATTCCATGATTATCAGCAGGATTTAAATTTCAAAACCTTACATACCTTGACTAGAATGTCCAATCCAATTCTGATATTGAACTCTGACAGTCTTGATTTCAGATGACTTTTCCAGACTCATTTCATGTCATTACCCTTCTCACATTCTACATTCCAGCCAAACCAGCCTGTTTTTTTATTGCTCAGTATCTCATCTCCTACCTCTAGACCTTTGTCCTAGAATCTAAAGCCATTTCATCTTTATCTCAGAATTATTAGCTTCAGCATTGACTGAAGCAAACCTCCTTCATGAAATATTTTTTGATCTTCCTAGAGTTTAGTACTCTCCCCTTCTTCCTTAGACTGTCATTTTTTTTTTCCCATCTGTATTATTTCCGTCATTAGAATATAAGTTCTTTGAAGAAGACTGTTTTTGTTTGTCTTTGCTTCTTCAAGTCAAGTAAACAAGTATTTATTAAGCTCTTACTATGTATCAGACACTATACAACGTTTGGGGAATACATATACAAGCAGAAAAAAAGGCAGGCTCTGCCCTCAAGAAGCTTACACTCTAGTGGGGAAAGACAACTCATAAAAGGAAGCTGAAAGGGGCAGCACTGGGGAAGATGAAGCTAGCTGGCAAGGTGGAGGACATCCTGAAGAATCATGGCAACATGGCTGGTCGACTTAGCCGAAATATGGAAAATACTCTAGCTGTTCCTCAATAATTGGTCTTACACACACACACACACACACACACACACACACACACACACACACACACACACACACACACAAATGCGCACACACATATATAAGTATGCATATTTACAGTTTATCTCCTCCAGAGAAGAGAATGGAAGAGAGGGTCTACAAACTATAGACAAATGAGTTTGATTTCTATTCCTAAGGAAATTCTAGAATGGATGATTTAAAAAAATGACTGATAACATCTTGATAATAGATCAAAAAGGTAGTTTCATTAAAAAACTGTCCATATTGGGGCAGCTAGATGGCACAGTGGACAGAATACTTGCCCTAAAGTCAGGAGGACCTGAGTTCAAATTTGACTTCAGACATTTAACACTTCCTAGCTGTGTGGCCCTGGGCAAATCACTTGACCCCAATTGCCTCAGCAAAAGAAAAAAAAAAAAAACTGGCCAAGTCAGATTAACTTTTTTTAATGGGATTATTAAATAGGGGCTTAATAAATGCTTATTGTTTTCTTGCTTGGTTCAATATAGCATTTCATCAAATAGTATCCCATTCTTGACACTTTTTAAAAATATATCTTTTTATTTTTCAAAATTCATGCAAAGATAGTTTTAAATATTCACCCTTGCAAAACATGGGGTTCCAAAATTTTCACCCTCCCTCCTACCCAAGACAGCAATAATATAATATTGATTAAACATGTGCAATTCTTCTGAACATATTTCCACATTTATCATGCTGCACAAGAAAAACAGATGGGGGTGGGGGGGAGAATGAGAAAGAAAAAACCAAGTAAACAACAACAATAACAAAAAGGTGAAAATACTATGCTGTGATCCACATTCAGTCTCCATAGTCCTCTCTCTGGATGAGGATGGCTTTTTTCATCACAAGTCTGTTGGAATTGCCTTGAGTTACCTTAGTGTTGAAAAGAGCCATGTCCATCACAATTGATCATCACATAATTTTGTTGTTGCTGTATACAATGTTTTCTTGGTTCTACTCACTTCACTCAGCATCAGTAGATGTCTTTCCAGGCCTTTCTGAAATCATCCTGCTTGTCGTTTTTTTTTATAGAACAATACTATTGCATAACATTCATATGCCATAATTTCTCAACCATTTCCCAACTGATGGGCATTTACTCAGTTTCCAATTTCTTGACATTACAAAAAGGGCTGTCATAAATCTTGTTGTATATGTGAGTTCTTTTCCCTTTTTTAAGATCTTTTTGGGATACAGGACCAACAGAGACATTGCTGGATCAAAGGGTATGCAGCGTTTTATAGCCCTTTGGGCATAGTTCTAAATTGCTCTCCAGAATAGGTGGATCAGTTCACAACTCCACCAACAATGTATCAATGTCTTGACACTCTCGACATTGAAGTTATCAATGATCCTCCTAACGGGTGGTTTCCAGACTGAACACAATCCTTCACATTGGATCAGACCAGGACTGGACCCATTTAGTTCCAGAGGAGAAAGTGAGGCTGGTGAGCTTGCATAGCCCTCTCTCCTTCGAATCTAATTTACTTGCATGTGATGGCATGACTTCCCTGAAGTCATGGTCATCTTTGAGAATAAAAGACAAACAACAATAAAGACTAGGGCAAAGTTCAATGGGATTATCATCTTATTCCTGGACATTTTGCCTCTCAATGAAGTCTAAGGTCACATTAGCATTTTAGGTTGTCATATGACATCACTATAACTAGATCTTATTCAGAGAAACTTGTGTAGTCATACCTCTCCAATCAGGTAGGAAGTATAGTGGATAGACCACTGGGTTTGAAGTCAAGAAGACCTGAATTCAAAGTCAGCTTCAGACATTTATTAGCTGGGCAAGTAATTTAACTTCTAATTTGCTCTTTCTTCTTCTGTAAAATAAGCATAATAACAGCATCTGTCTTCCAGGGTTGTTGGGAGGAGCAAATTAGATATTTGCAAAATGCTTAGTACAGTGTCTAGAATATATTAGGTGCTTAATAAATCTTTGTTCCTTGTGAAATTCCCCACCCTTTCTTTCCCTCCCCCAAGACTATTAAACTATTAAAATCCCATTAAATTTCACTATTAGTTTTGGCTCAGAGCTCTAAGTCTTTTGGATCTTAATTTTATCATTCAGGACATTACTTCTCTCAGTTTTTTGTCATCAGAAAATTTCATAAATATGCTATATTTGCCCTTATCCAAATCACTGATAAAGGTGACAAATAGTACAAGACCAAGGTCAGCTCTCTGGGGCATTTTACTGGAGACCTTCTTCTATACATATCCTTGTTATGTTCTTTCATCACTAGTTTGTTTTGATATTAATAAATTGTAATTCATGGGATATGAACATTCTCTTTTCTTTTACTTCTTAAATGATCCAGAATAATAATTATTTGTGTACCTATCTTAGCCCTTTTACAGATTTATAGATTTTTATATATATCTATATCTATACCTATATATGGATCCCTATAGTATAGGGATACTTTTAAAAAATATTCTCAGCACTTTATATTATTGTAGCCACTATAATCATAAGAATGATTATATATATTAAATGTTTGTTTTTAACATAAGTATGGCATTTATGGGGAAAGTAGAGAAGGAAATACTGAATGAAACTGCACAACTATAAATTTCTTTTCAGATTACTTTCGTTCCCTATTGCTAAATGGATCCAGTGTACATTCTAAAGAATATTTATGAGAGTCTTTTTTTTTCTAATGTTAATGAAACATTTTTAACATTGCTGTCACTTTCTAGCCCCCTGTCCTCATACAACCTTATCTTATACATAAGAGGTGTATTTAAGCAAAACAAACTAATACACAGGGTTAACAATGTATATGCCTCATTCTGCATCTGAGAGAAGGGCATCATTTGTATTCCCAGCACTTAGCATTGTCATTGCTACAATATGTACCAGATTAAGATGATAGATTATACACACACTTGTTACTCATGTAATTATGACATATTTAGTGGATGAGTTATTCTCTCAGAAAGCTAGCTGCCACTCACCCTTTGGCTCTGTGGATATCACTTTTCTCGTGTTATTCCAGGACATTAATTATCTCATCATTCCTATTTCATAGCTCCAAAATCTCAGATGGTATAGTGTCCAATCTACTCATTCATTCAGTTGAAAAAACTGAAACCTAGACAAGCTGAATGACTTAGAAGAGCACTAAGGTCCTCTGATTCAAGGGCCAGCACTATTTCTATGAATTATCCAATCAAATAATGGCATAGCCTCATCTATTGCATTTCTGTTAAAACTCTCTTAGGCATACTTGTATATAGTTTGCTAATTGGACCACTAGTCCACCCTCTTTCAATAATTAGTTTGTTTTATGCCTGAGGAGGCCACATAATGGCCCCTCAGGTCCATGTGATTTTCTCCTCTATTGCTTTATGGAATTTAGATTAGATGAAAAATTAGGAGTACTTTCACAATTGCTCTGAGGTTGGGAAAATTCTTAACATTTAAGCAAAATTTGGTTCTCTGCTTTATATTTTATATATATACATACACACACACATATCTCTAGTTAATCCCACTTGATGGTTGAGACAAAAATTTGACATTTGGATTTAGCAGCAGAATGTTTAGCTGAGAGATGCTAGAAAAAAGAACAGACTTTCTCTTGAAACTTGCCTTAACACTTACAGAGATGGGTACAACTAGTGATATTAGCCCACATTTTTTCTGCTCGGACATGCCCACAGCTCAGTCCTTCCTTTTTCTGGATGATCCCAGAGCTGTCAGCTCTTTCTGGTCCAGATAGAGATGTCCTTGAATCTTCCTCTCTATCGCCAGACTCCCCAAATCTCCTTCCATTCCAAATCTCTAGCTAGGCTTCAAGCTTCATTTCATCTTCATTTCCTCATCACTACCAGTGAACAACTTTCCCCACCAGCAGGTGACGCAAGGATTCTGGGAGTTTCCCCTAGGTCATTGGGCTCCTGTTTTCATCTTTAACCCTGCAGCTGTTTCTGTGAGGAAAGGACCAACCAGCCCTCACCAATTGCCAGCTAACAGGCATTCACAAGGCAGGTAAGCCAGTCTAATTGAAACATTGACAGCATGTATAGGATAAGTCAAACTATCACCAGCACCGTTACCATTCCATCCTTTCAAACTCAGATGGAGAGTCTGGCACCCTGAAACCAAGAGCCTTGGGAATAGCCATAGTTTCATTCCCCTTTCATGGGGCACTTCTGGATCACATCCCAAAAAACTTTTCATCATGGATGTTCCCTCCAGCCTTGAAATTTGGACAAAGCATCCTCCACTCCCAGGGCTTCTTATTGGATGACCCTTACCAGAATATTCATTTGAGGAAAACACCCAGGCCAATCATATCTTTATTCCTTTTTTTTTTTTTTTCCCTTTATTCCTTAAAAGTTGGAGTCCCAGAGTTTTCTGCCCTGATACTGGGTCCATACCATATCATTCTCCCCTTTCATCTTCCTTTTGTGAGTTTTCTGAGTCTATTAGAATGTTAAATTTCTTAAAAGAGCTGTCAGTACTTTGTTTTAAAATTACATCTTGTTCTGCCTCCCCTCCCCACCCCCCCAGCCCCAACCAGCCACCTCTAGTTATGTTAAGGAGCAATAGCAGGAAATAAAATTACAAAAGGGAAGTACCATACAAGCTGTCCCAAAGCTCAAAGGAGCATAATTTACAAATCGTATTCTATATTAACCAAAATCCAAAATTAGTCATTCTCTGAGCCAAATTAGCAAAGCCATTTAAGTGCTGCTGTCAGGACTTTCTAGTCTGTTGTCAATCCCAGACAAATTCCAGACAAGCAAAACATCAAAAGGTGTTAATAACTTTGGAGTGACATGGACATGTTAATTTTAGTTTTACTGATAACTTTAAAATGATTTGGGTAGGTCAATGAATCCCAAAGGCAGCACAAATAAGAGTCCATTCTCTCTACCCCAAAAAACCTATAAAAATACTTCTGCTTCTCCCCCTCTCATCATTATTCTATCTCCATGCTACCTCATGCTCCCAACTCTAATCTAGGGTTGAGTAATTTCTGCCTCTCCCTTTCCCCCTTTCCCATCCATTTCTTTATTGTTTCCTTTTACCATCCCATTCTGCCTCTATCCCAGCTGCAGCTTATCTCTGTACCCTCTGTGGTTATTTAAGTCTGCTTGCCACCATTTCCCCACTGCCAATCATGACTTTCCTTTCATGAGTAACCCAAGAACTGGGTGTGCCAGCTCCCATTTCATAAATGATCAATTCTTATTTATATTCACAGTACTAATAAGCACTTAATGAACTCTGGTTTTTGTTGACTTTTCAGTCTGCGCTAGAAGCCATCATTTTAGGAAGCATCCCTTGTGGAGATGCAGTATGAACTGCTCCCGTAGGTATTAACAGCCACATCTACCAAAGACCTAGAAAAAGAAAGTTCTTGCCACTAAAATCTCTGGCATTGTCTAATGGCTCAACATCAAAAACTGGCATGAGTTTAAACAGTGGAAATAAGAGGCATTACTATCTGCTTTGCTACTTCACTCAAAGACCATGAAACAATCTTCCATATGTTGACTTCCATATTAGAATGAGCTCCTTGAAATTAAGACTATCTTATTTGTCAACTCCTTTGTATAATTCAGTGCTTTGGACATAATAAACTCTTCACTTCATTTTACAAGCCCACCCTTCCAACTTCTCCAACCTGAGAGATATAGCAGCCAATTCAGGTAAGGGTTGGAATAGAAGCTCAAGTATGTACTATATTTGAAGCCCCCCGTGCTTAGGTAATACCTAAAATAATGCTTAAAAGTTGGTTCACTGATGACCTTGTACACTTAAAACACTGTTAATGGCACAGACACAAATGCAAATCTTTAGGAGCACTTCACTAGACATCTCTAAGTTGATCGTGATACACTAGACCTCTCCATCTAATCCATAAAACAAAGCATGATGGAACGTCTCAAATATTTTGCTAAAAATTAAGCAAACCATGTGCATAGAATTTCCTTGATAAAGAGGAGATTAGTATTATGCATTAAGATATATGAATGTGAGGATATCCAGGAAACTGGAGAAAAGGTAATTTATTATTTGAAAGATCAATGGAGGACAAAACAGATGTCACTGGTGTATATTATAAACTATTTGGACAAAGAGAAAATAGGTGATGTGTTTAAAGAATAATCAGAATACTGGCCCAAAAGCCTAATTAGTTGTGATGGGAACATCTTCTGAAGCTCATTCTGCTTCCAAGCAAGACAACTAAGAATTTGACTTGCTTCAATGACAATTCTATTTTTCAAAAAAGTGCTTCAATTTTGGATTAGTCACCAGAGGAATCAATTCTGTTGGGAATGTTGAGGGGTTGCAATGTTTGTTAAGAGCCTTAGAACAAAGTGACCACACATCTCCTTGTAGAATTTGTGATGAGAGTAACTACAAGGATAGTTTAAGATACATTCCAGATAAATGGAATACAAACTTCAAAGAAAATATGGTTAGGATCTAATGGACTCTAAACTCTAAGGCCAAGTGAGAGGAACTTTAAAGAATGAAAAAAGGCAGGGATGCACAAGCAGAAACAGTTGTATTGTACCAAGAAGCTTCTTGTGGTACGAGAGCCAAGCAAAAATGCCTTTAGCTGACAATGCCCTATTTTATCTAATTACTCTTTGTTAACTAGATGCTAAACCCACTTGGGTGAAGGATGCTTCAGTAGTTTAACACCTGTCAGTGATCTCTAAATCAGTACTCTGGGAAGTCTCAGCTGCCTTGTCATAGGTATAGTTCTACATAATTTTTATTATAAAGCACAAATTCTTTTAAGAAATCTTACAGGCAGCAACCATAATCTATTTTTCTATCCTATAATATCCCACACCAAGCACACTGAAGTGTCAAAAATGTTTCATGCTTTTAAGTGGCCAGCAGAAGATATGTGGTAAAAAAGAGAGGGTTTGAGTATCTAGGTGATGAGTTTATAAGAGTCTTAATTTTTCCATCCCTCTGTTCTTTCCCAAACCGCGTGAATTCAACTGCAAATATTACTATTTTCTCTAGCCAAAAACTCTCTGCAGACATTTCCCTTTAAGTAGGTAGAACAAAAGCTAAAGCCTCCCTCTCACTTAAATGGATTGAGGACAGTGAGCAAATTTGGGCCTAGTCTTGCTTAGAGCCTTGCTTTTTCCATACTCTGAAGCAAGGAGGCGAGTGCCCCCTTCTGTTATTTAGAAAGTGCTGCAAAGGCTGGAAGCTGGCCTTTTTTTCCCCCAGTCCTTAAAGGGAGTGGCCAAGGAATGAAGAATGGCTATTGTTCCAGAAAATTACACAAAACTATTTAACTTGTTTTTCTTGTTCCCTTCAAATTGTTTTGCCTTAAAAACATGGCTGAGAACTATGCCAGCTTAAATGTCTCTTAAAACCAAAAAAACAAAAACCTGGGATTGAAGTTTTTTTTTCCTGGTAGATATGTGCCTAAAACAGAGCATATTAATATATTTTTTTGATAGCCTTCATCATGGCTGCACTAGCTGGATTCTTTCCTATCCTATTATGATATGACCTCTTCATAAATCAACTCTATAGAGTGTCTTCTACAGAAGGGAATAATCACTGAACTCATTTTGTTGACCCCCAAATAGATTTCTCCAACCATGCCTCTTCTCACTCACAAGCTGCTTTAGGATGTTGGGAGAAAAATCATGCATGAAGTCACCTTGAGTGGTTGCTACAAATCAAATTCCTCATCCTCACCGAAGCCAGATACCTCAGCAGTTTCTCCAAGGCTCAATCCCCTATCTTCCTGTGGCTCTCAGGCTGCCTAGCTTTTCATCTGAAGACTTCAACTCATACTTTACTGTGAAAAAGGGCCATTTCCCCAGCCTCCTCCTCCTTCCCTCTCCATGGGCCAATCTGTGGCCAAGTGTTGTCTTTAACCCAAATCCCTCTGGCCTGGATCACATGACCACCAGCTTCTCCCCAATGCAGCCCATTCTCCATCCTTGTCAAAGGGAGGGCATAATCATACTGAGTCAACAAAAGCCTTTACTAAACATCTACGGGCCAGGAATGGTGCTAGGTGCTGGGGATTCAAAGGCAAAAAAACCTTCCCCTGCCCTGAAGAGGAGCTCATGGTCTAACAGGGGAGACAATGCATCAGCAGCAATGGGCAAATGCACGTGTGCCCAGACACATGTAGGATAAGGCATGGGATGGAGGGAAGGCGGGCACAGAACAAAAGGTACAGAACAAAGGCACAGAAAGCCTTCTTGTAAGTTCCTATTGGCTCCAAGACCAAATATAAAATTCTACTTGGCATTCAAAGCCTTTCCAGTATTCTTACTCTTTATATATTCTGAAATTCAGGCTGTGCCCTATGCCTGAAACTCTCCCTCCTCCCCTGCTCTTTGTGGCTGCCCCCCAAAACTCCTTGTGCAGGTCCTCTCCCTCCCATTCCCCCATTTGCCCTCAAAAATCACCATCCACTGTTTCCTTGTTTACATCTTGTCTTTCCCTTATAATATGACCTCCTCAAGGGTGAGGACCATGTTTTGTTTTTCTTATAGACCAATACTTAATACAGTTCCTGGCACACAGTAAGCACTTAATAAGTGCTTGTTGACCAAGCTTTGTTCTTCCTTTTATTGAGCTATTAACTGCAGCCCTGAAGTTTCTACCCAGTAGTCCTTGTTCTGCCCATCTTGGGCAAAGGAGAATCAATCTAAACTCTCCTCTGTGAAAATCCTTCAAAATAAATCTGAGAATAAATATGATGTTTTCTTCTAATCCCAGTACCTTCAAACAATCCTTAGCTGAGATGGTTTCTACTCTCTTTACTATCTGGGGATGGACAACACACTACAGCAAAGATTGGATTTGGAGTTAAAACCCAGGGTCGAAGCATGGCTATTGCTTCTTGTGTGCTTAATGTCAACATCACTCCACCAAGTCACATTTCTATGGGATTTTGAGGTTACACACTCCAAGCTTCAAATATCTTCATCTGTAAAATGAAGGGCTATATTGAGGTACACGATCTTTAAGGTACTTTTCTAGCCCTACATCATGTACTTATGACTAGCTTCAAGCTTCAATGCCTTCCTATAATTTGTCACCCCAAAGGAGAGGAATGCATAATATGAAGATGACAACAGTTTCATGTAGTGAACATAATTCTTACCTCTTTAAGTTTTCAATGGAGTTTTAAAATGAGTTTTAATTTTTTTTTTATACAGCAGTGTAGGCATCTGTAAAATTTCATACTAAAACATGTAAAATGAAACAGGATATGTTATCACTCTGATATTCTACGATCATAATTATCCCAAATCTAAAAATTATTGTACAATAAGAACATTTATTTTTAGAGCAGAAGAGATAGTGCCTTGGAAAATGTTGGCACTCTCTACATTGCTGAAATAACCAAAAGATAATGCAAACATTTTAGTGATATTTTTAAACTTTTAAACATTCTAAGTCTTTTTGGGTCTCTTAAAGATCTACACATCTTTATCTCCAAATCACATGATTTCTTCTCTCTTCTCCAAAAACCAAACATAACAATTTCAACAGCAAAATTAAAAAATCCACACAAGACTCCCCTTATCACTTTCTTAGGGGACAAGCTATATAAATAGGGCCAGCCCTATAGCATATTATTAGTATGATACTAGTAGCCTTTAATATATCTCTAGGGAAAATAAAGGAAAAATGAAGATGAAAATAAAAATCTTCAGGGTATGTTTAGGTAACTAAATCTTAGTTTCGAAATTTCTTCTTTTTCCGAAACTTCTTTCCAGCTGCATTATTGGCTTTTTCCATCATGATCTCTGTATACTTCCTTTTATTGTACCTGAAAAGACATTGAAGTGTCAATTAGGTATAACATATTAAAGATTAAAATCTGGATTTTTCTAAATCTTATCAACCTTCAAATGCTACTTTCAGATGCAACAGAGCATTTTAAATCCAACAAATAATGTGAAGAAATAAAGACTAACAGCAAATAGTTAATTTACTTTCATTTGAGGAAACAAATGGTTTCTTTGAAGAATCACAACGGGAAGACTATGCCTTTCATCTCCTCCCTCCCAAGTGGAACCTTGTTGATGTTTACAAATGAAACGCATTTTTTTCTTGGATCATGGAAGGACTGAAGTATTTCAGTCTAAAAAAAATAAAGCCCCTGTTCAAAGTCAAATCCAAGAGATTATTAAATATTCTCATTAAAAACTGTATTGCCAATGCATCTGGAGGACCATTGGAGTGCTTTTTGTTCTTGGCAATGTACTCAAGCTGTCACAACAATCTTTTGCTGTTAACCTTCCAGTGATTTAAACAGCAAACATGCTAAACCCAAAACAACAAAGATGAATGAGGAAGTGGCCTAAAGAAGGGTGGTGTGTGTGTGTGTGTGTGTGTGAGAGACAGAGAGAGAGTGAGAGCGAGAGAGAAAGAGAGGTGTCAGGTCAGTGTCGGTGGTGGTGGAAATGATACTCCCAACAGAGCCTGAAATGCAGCACCCCTCCTCCGTCTCCCAACTGGCTTAATTCCCTTTGCATGTAGCTTGTGTCATGCTTGTTATATTATTTGTGAATATACCTGGCTCCTCTACTATACCTTACAAGTCCTATTCATTTCTGTACACTCCTTCCTAACCAAAAGCATGGAGTTGTACACAAAGTGGACGATTAAAAAGCATTAACTTAGGGGACAGAGTTGAGGAGTCGAACCTGGTTTAAACTTCTTCCTTGAGACCAAGCCATCCCCTTTAACAAGATTAATAGTAAAATTCTTTTAAAAAATCAGGCATTTAAAATAGTGGCATATTTTCCTAATTTGCATGGTTTCATTTGTTCTAGACTCTCCTCAAATACATGTGTGCATAATGCCACCCTCCAATTCTGACCCAGAATATAAATACTAATGACTTTTTACTGTTTAAGACCCTTTGTAAGAGATAGAACAATTTGAAATAGTTCTGGCATTTCTGTGACAATCTGCTTAAGATTTATAACATGAGGTAAATTAAAGCATCTACTAAAAATAAACAAGAGATGAATAAGCTTGTAAACCTCCAACACTACAAAGATATCTCAGCTCTTTTTCATCATGTATATGTGCAAAGGGTCAACTAAATATAAGTTAGGATGATAAGTAACATATTTCGGTGGAATTTTTTAAAAAAAGGTATTAACTTTAAATATTTCTGGCTACATAGGTCATCTTGAAAGACAACATATTTTCTATCTCGATAGCTTCCATGGATCCTGATCTATGCAGGGTGCCTCTATAGTCTCCTCCTTGATATACCATTCTAGTGAGACCATCCTGATTGGATTCTGATACTTTCCAGCCTCCCCAGTCCCATTCTATGGCAGCACACAATGGACCACATTCTGTCCTTCCTCTGTGAAATCTTTTCCTGATCTTTACAATTCTCCAACCACAAATGACCACAGGACCAGAGTTAGAAAGTACCTCAGCATCTACCTAGTCCACCCCATACTTGAAGGAATCCCTGGGAAAACAAAAGTAGTAAGCCCAACACCTCTAAGGAGGTCAATATCCCATAATTTTTAAGCAACTCATTTCGTATTTACTCATTTGTGTATATACTGTGCCCCCCCCCCACCCCCCCGTAGGATTTAGGCCAAGGGCAGAAGCATTAACTATATATTAGTAATTCCTCAGAACTGTAAAATTTTATCTAATCAGCTTTAGCCCCTTTTGACATCCCCTCACATACATTTCAATATATTATTATAAGTTTTACTGTAAGAAAATGTACTATAAAAATATGCTTTTCACTAAAAAGTAACCAGTTGTCTTACAAAACAATTATAAAAGTCTTTTGACTCTCAAGCTCCTCTAGCATATTTTAAATGATCTATATTACAAAAATCCCTATCATGCACTTTTTTTTTTTTTTTTTTTTTTTTTTGGCAATTGGGGTTAAGTGACTTACTCAGGATCACACACACAGCCAGGAAGTGTTAAGTGTCTGAGATCGGATTTGAACTCAAGACTTCCTGAGTTCAGGGCTGGTGCTCTAGCCACTGCACACCTAGCTGCCCCATCACATACTTTTAAAGTAGGAATATATAGACAGGATAAGATTCAGATATAAAAGGGACTGTGAAATCACTAAGTTCAATCCTCTCATTTTATAGATGAGAAGCCAAGATACAAACAGAAAAGTGAAGTGACTTAGCAGTAGAATTTGGGTATAGTATATGCATGAATAATCCTCACCTTACTGAGCATGTGTTCTCATCTATAAATTGGGGATGTTGTCTATAGAACTTACCTTACAAAGTTGATCAAATGAATAATGTAAAATTCAAATAGTCAACTCTAAAGGGGAACATGTGACGAGTTATTATTAAGTAATAGTACTGAGATTCAAAAAGCAGGCCTCTTTCCAATATAGCATGCTGTCTTCCTGAAATTTTTATTAACTAAAACCTCCCCAAAATAATTCTACCTTCTGAATTCAGAATCTGCCAGCAATTCCTCCACAATTGTTCTTTTCCTTTGCTTCTTAGGAATTCGAGAATGATAGAAGTCAGCGGGATTATCAGCAATTGTTCCAACCTGGAAAAGATGGATTGAAATGGGAGTATCAAAGCGGAAGACAAGAAGCATCAATTAAGTGTTTACTCTGTACCAAGCACAAGGTAATGACAAGTGCTGGGGATAAAAACACAACTATGGACCTCAGGAGGCTCACTTTCTAACAGGGGAGACAAGAGGCGAGTAATTATACACATAAGATATAACCAGGGAAAATGAAAGGTAACCTCAGAGGGAAGTGTGGCAGTCATGAGAAGAACTACAAAAGGCCAAGAACATCAGGCATAGTGGGAAGTGTTCCTGGCCTGGAATTGCAGAGATGGGAGTGTCAAGTGTGAGAGTAGAAGTAATCAGAGCAGACTAGGAGGACTGAAATCAACCCCAATGCATACCACTCCTCAGTAGAGCCGAGGAACAAGAGCCAAAAAACAGATGGTAAAATTTCATCCAGGAATTGATAGGCTAAGATTAGGTCAAGTTCAGGGAAGTAAAAGGGCTTCTAGTACATGAGTCAGTCAAATATGAAAGTGGCAAATTGAGGGGTTCAAGTTAGGTGAGTAGGAAAGGGAATGAAAAATGAGTGAGAAGACAAGAAGAAAGGAGACTGCATCCACTTGAACTTTTGATTATTGGCATTAAAAACAATGGGAAAATAGATGCATGTTCACTTTTTTTTTGGAGGGCAGCTGGATTCACAGCTGTTTGTTATCTCCTCCTGGGTTATTTCAAAAGCACAGTGGTGAAAAAGCCTTGAGGTGTCAAGTCAATGAGCATTTATTAAGCACCAAGCACTGGGGATGTGAAGAAAGGCAAAAACTGTTCCTGCCTGCAGGGAAGTCATCATCTAACGGGGAGACTATGTATGAATAGGCTACAGACAGGAAAAAGTGGGAGACAGTCTCAGAGGGAAAATTCTAGCATTAGAGGGAACCAGGAGAGGCATATTGTAGGAGACAGAGTAACAGCAAGATTGTATGATGATCAATATGACAGAATTAGCTTTTCTCAGTGATACAGTGATCCAAGAAAATTACAATACACTTAGGATGAAAATGCCATCCACATTCAAAGAACTGTGGAGACTGAATACAAATTGAAGCATGTTATTTTCACACTTGCCTTTTTTTTCTCCTGGTTTTCCCCTTTTATCTTGACTTTTCTTTCATAACATAACTAATATGGAAATATGTTTAAAATGGCTGTACATGTGTAACTTGTAAATCAGATAAATTTGCTGTCTTGAGGAGGGAAAAAAAAATTGGAATTCTAAATTTTAAAAAAGTGAATGTTGAAAACTATCTTTACATGTAATTGGAAAAAGTAAAATGTTATTAAGTGGGAAAAAAGACAGATCTTAACTGAAATGTGAGGGTGTGAATAATCCTCAGAATTGAGAAAAAAGAGTTTCCTATTTCCAAAAGGTGGAATGATAAATCCTCCACTAAACCACTCCAAGAAAGCATGGAAGTGGGCCATTAACATGCTTATGTATATGTGTATATAGTCCGAGAATTGGACTAATTTGGAAAAGTTCATTCATAAGGAGGTTGGCTACAGCCTCATTTTTTAGAGCTATTACTGCTTTCAAAAACTACCTATTAAGTCAGAGGGACTGAGAACTGTAGGAAAATACCAACATGGAACAAAGTTATAGGTCTGTAAGGACTGTCATAAAAACAATGAAGTTTCCTGAGTGTTAAGTTCCCCAAGCATGTAACAGGACAAGAACAGAAGGCCTGATTTTCCCATACATATTTAGCCAAACTACATCTCATAACAAAAAGGTCAATGCACAGTAAGTTCTACTAATAGTCATTTGTGACATTTTATCCTACAATGTGTAGCATGAGACCTTGCTGATCCCACAGACTGTAACATTTCATCAACTTTGGACAAAGGTTACAGTTTCTGATGTATTTTCGTGAAAAATAATTTTATTTTGCAAAAAGCACTTGAAGAAAGTTAATACTTCATCCACCTGAGAATAAATTGAGTAAGTATGAATTTAGAATATTAGCTACTTCATTAAGATGATATACCAGAAAGAATATAGCAAGTCTAACTAAATAATGAATATTCCAAAATTTTATCTAAAAGCCTGGACATTACTGAAAAACAGTAAACTACTAACTAGACTCCGTTTTTTTCCTGGAGCTTCTTTCTCACAGCACCGATCTTAAAAAAACAAAAATATACCTTAAATTTTTAGAAGGTGGTGGGGAAGAGGGCCAGGGTCACATAGAAAAAGGCAGACACTGCGAAAAACAGCTACTGCTTAACTAACAGAAGACTAATGCCAAGGCATTTGTGGCTTTTGGGCCTAAAAGTCTAAGACTGGACGGAGTCCCTGACTTGTCTCTCTTCTCTCCTCCCTCCCTCTTAGGGAACCTACACAGAACAATTTATTAGAATGTCAGGTCTGCAGTCAGAAGGATCCAAATTCAAACACAGTCTCAGATATTTCCTACCTGGAGGATGTTTGCTTCAGTTTCCTCACCCGTAAAATGAAATGGAGAAGGAAATGGCAAAGCACTCATGTCTCTACCAGCAAAATCCCAAATGGGGTCATGAAAAGTTGAAAATGACTGAACAAAGGTCTATTCACTGACCACATAGGGAGGATGAAAGAAGAACCTAATTTAAAAAGCTCTTGAACACAATCCTTTTATAAACTATTAACTACCTAAAGGGAATGATGACTCTAGTGGTAGCCAAATTACAGCTATTAATCCAAATTAAAATAAAGGAATGGTGTTTCTTACCTGGAAATATTTAGGAAAACCATCTCTATCATTTTTCTTATAGAACCTTTTAGGGTCCATACTGGCTCTCATCTGCAAGGCTTTGAGATCATTTTTCAGTTCAGTTGTCAATTCTGGGGCTTTCATACCAAACCAGCCATCTCCTGCTGTTTTTTTCCGTTCCTCCTGAAATTTAGGTTGCAGAAAAGACATCATTATATGTTTTATGTGCCAGCCAAAAACATCTTTCTCTCAAATTACACAGTGAAGAATATTCTGTGAATTGACATTAAGATTTAAATTTGGACCAAAAATGTCTCCTGCTTTTTCATTTTGTATAAAAAGAATGAATACATGAATATGAAAGGGGTTTTTCAGACAACTCTAAATATATTGATAAAAGAAATGGGAGAAAAATGGAATACAATTATTTCTGTAATAGTTTTCCCATTTAACACATACTATACTATTCTAATGGTTCTGATAACAACTTATAAAATACCTCCACTTAGAATTCTAAGAAAATTAAATACACCAAACTTTTCATTTCATCTCTATTTTAGAAAATCACTTATTCCTATTATTTTTGGCAAAGAAAAAAAATAAAAAGTAAAATTAATTACTGTTCTTCCAAAACTATTCAAGGGCAAGATATTAAGTTTGTATGCCCCTATGGTATTTCACATTAGTGATAGGAACCTTCATCTAAATTTTTTTTTTTTTTTTTTTACCTACAAACAGCTTTATGATTTACCCATAATAGTACTCTGAAATACTGTACTGTACTGTAGGAAATAGAGCCCCTGTAGGAAGAAATGGAAAACCACATTATTTTGCCTCTATGTTTATTCAAAACAGAACTAGATTTACTGACTGAACTTGACTTTTGTTGAAATGGCTATCAGCTAATTAATGCAACCTGATATGTGCTTCTTACATGCCATACTGGTTGGTCACACATCAATTATACAATCATATAGGCACTATTCTTGAGCTACCTCTTTATCCTACACATAAAAAACATTTTTGGTGCCACCTAGGGTTTTGTAAAATGTAAATTACTTGAAAATATTTCTGCGTTGTTCTACCGCCATTAAGTGTTAAACCAACATCTCTGTACTTACTCTGCGTTTTTTTTTAAGTTGAAATTGTGATTCTTTGTACGGTGGGATGCAATCTTTCTTTTCAAAATCAGGAGTAATTATGGTTTTTTGCAAGAGCTAATAAAATAAAAAAAAAAGAGAGAAAATGAATGAGCCCCTGAATGCTGTCAAAGTAAGTTAAATAACCAAGTTATAATTTGTGTTTTAAACTGACTAAATTTATATCTTCCAAAAATTGGAGCCGTGTCTTATATCTTGCTTTAAGCAATGTTCCTAAAAATCTTGTGTAAATTAGATCCCACATGAGTGGTACTATGAAGAAGAATCTTTAATTTAATTTAAACATTACTTTAATGTTTATGAATATATTCATTTTATAAAGGTAATTAAAATAGTTCAGTAGCAAGCCTGAAATCAGTTAAGACCTGAGTTCAAATACAGCTTTGGAGTTTTTCTGTGTGACCCTGGGCAAGTCACTTAATCTGTTAAGGGGGATAACAACATTACTACTCTAATTGGGCAGTTGTAAGGATCAAATAAGATTATATTTGTAAAACACTTTTCCTACATGCTGCTCACTCTATACACATTTGTTTGAATGCTATCTCTGACTGTAAGTTCCTAGAGGACAGGCATTGTCTTTTGACTCTGTATTTCTCTGCTATAGCAGTGTCTGACACATAGTCAAACATGACATCAATACTACCTATTATGATTTTATTACCTTAAAAAGATCTAGATAATTATGTAGTACTTATTTACTAACACAGTACTCCACTATATTTATCTCCATAAAACTATCCACATAAAACAAATATATGAAATGTGTAAGGCAATGGAATGAGTAAATAAAGTCTCTTTTCTGACAAAATCTGACTGAATTATGAACAACATAAACCATAACAGCTCTTTTTTCTATTAGTATAATAGTTATAAATCTTCATATTCTGTGGCCAGAAAAAAAAAGGCCCTAGAGATAGCCATTTCAATGGTTTGAGAAGGCTTCTGCTTTGGGAGAGCAAATGACTATCTTTTGGCAACAATTAAGATTTCTACTTTAGGTACTTTTGGCTCTAAAAGGGAGCCACAAAAAACCTTAATCATGTTTCTGAATGTAAGTTAATTTCCCAAGTATGGATAAAAATTGTCTTATTGTCTTGCTCCATTGGCTATTTATAGAGTTTTTGTTCCAGATATTGAAATCCAATTACTACTTAGTCAAGGTAACAGTTTTACTGAATTTGGGGAGATATTTCCTTGGGTTTCCTATATTGCAATGAGGCCATCACCTGAGAATACATAACAGCACAATGTAAAGAGCAGGGGATTTGGATTGGCAGAAAATGAGAACTGGGTTTGAATTCACAATAATTGTGACTGTCAACAAATCACTTAACTTGTAAGCCTCAATTTTTTCCTCTGAATACGGGAGGAATGGGCATAAGGGTAAGAATGTCTAGACCTGAATTCTAGTCCTAGCACTACTGCTGACTGGCTATGAAACTCAAGGAAACCTTAGTTTCTGAGTCTGTTTCTTTATTATCAAATTAGGAGAGTTGGAAAATGTGTTTTTTTCCAGCTCTAAAAATTCTATGAATTCTTTACAGAGCATCTACTGTCTTACTTTACTGCTTCCACATTCTGATTTACTTGGACATGTTTGCTCATAATTATAAAAATAGTATTTCTGCTCCACATCATTACATTCCTTCTATTTTTGAGTATGCCAGAATTAATAGATGCAACAGATGGTTGAAGGAGGGTCAGAAAACACTGATGGCAGAGGACCAATATGAGGACAATGCTAATGAACCTACAGACACTTCTAAAGCTGGATTTGATGTTCCAAGTCACTTCTGAGTACAATAGAATTCTAGTAAATGATTCAAAGGAGAAAAGTCCAAACACCATGTCTTCAATTTATCAAATATCTGCATGTGTAACATATTGTGCTAAGGGCTAAAGTCTATGAGGGAAACAGAGCACTCCCATTTATCCACTATAAAACACGGGCTTTAAGGACCATGGTAGACCATGATATCCATTATACAGATTCAGAACTGGGATCTGACCAAGGTCATATGCTGAGTAAAGTCAGAGTCTGAGAAGTCTAATATTTTTGGTGACAGCACAAAAATTACAGCCTGGTCACAAATATAATAGAAATAAAAACTCAGGAAAAGATAAAAGAGGTAATGTTAGCAAGATGACCCTGGGTTAGAGGAAAGAAGAGAAAATTTTCTGCCAGGGGCAAGCAGACCAGGTTCAACTTTCAAAGAGACTGCATCTGTGCAGGTCCCTAAAAGACATGCAAGATTTCAATAGGTGGATGGAGAGAAGATGGGACAGCAAAGCAAAGAATGGAGGAAGGAAAATGCACAGCAAAACCAGAAAGCAGCAAATAGTTCACAATGATGAACATGCCATGTATGAAAAGGAGGAATAGAGAAGGCTAGAGATAAGCTCTGAGAAGACCTTGGATAATCTTAAAAAGTTTGGGCATTATGTGGTAATGACAAATATCTAACTGAAGGTTTCTGAGCAAATGAGTGATATAATCATTTGTGAAAATTAATCTGGCAGCAATGCATGAATTGAAATGGCAGACTAGAGAATGTGGAGCTCAATTAGAAACATGTTAAAATAATCCAACCAGATGGATTCTTGGAAAGCCTTGGCAAGAATGGAAGGAATAAGAAGGGACAGAGTGTACATTACATCAATATTATTGGTGTAGCAATGAACAGGGATTGTGCATACACACGATAGAAAAGTAACAAAACTAGGGCAAATGAGGAGCTAGTTTAAAGTGAGATTGAGATGATATTTCATTTGAAACACCTAGGTAGATAGTTAGCATACAGTAGGAAATATGATCCTAGAACTACAGACATATATTTGGGAGTTTTCTGTAGAGAAATGGTATTGAAATGACATTTCCTAGGAACAGAGAGTTTGAAGAAGATTGAAGCAAGCAGTAAGACTCTCTAGCTGGAACTTAAATAAATGCTATGCAGAAAGAATGAACATTATTTATTTTTTAGTACTTCAGTAAAGTATTCATTAGATTGAGCACATAATAAAGGAAAATGAAAATATATTCCAGAGGATTGGTGGTGTGAAAAAAAAATAAAAGGATATGTTATTAAACTTACCTCCTTTTTGGTTTTTTCCTTTATTTGTGTAAGGGCCTTTTTGTGGAAGTCCATTTTTTCTGCATTAAAGTTAATATATAAACCTCCAAGTTGTTTAATACTCAAACCAGGGTCTATGCTGCTACTTGACAACTTCAAGCTGAAAGAAAAATTATCATTTAATTTAAAAATCGAATCAAATATTCACACAAAGGGACAGAGTTTTTAGAATTTTTAGAGCTGGAAAAAATACATGAATGGTATTTTAAAAGTAAAATACATATGGGGAATGTGCTAGAAATTAACATGGTAGGCTTAGAGGTTTGCATGGGAACCATTTCTCAAAGACTTATCTTCAAATGTATTCTACTGAGATTGTTAAATTAACAATTCAATTCAAATGTTCTTGAAGTTCATAAATAATTTTAAAATTCCTAATTCACCTATATATTTAAAGACATTTAGTTCTTTATTATAATTCTTAAGATTATATTTGACTTTATCAAGAAGTTTCAAATAGCCATTTCTTCCTGAATATACAAACAGGTAAGAGAAATTTACTAAAAGCACATTTTACTGTGCTAATTCTGAAATGCAATGACACACTAGCCCACCTACTTAATGGTCCCTGATCCCCTCCACATTAAGCTCTAATGTTGGGAACCTGTAACACATCTAAGAAACATTAGGGCCTAGGTAATTTCAAACAGATAACTTATTCACAATTCATGAGGAATCAACAAATTTGCTTTGAGACCAATCTATTCTTGTTAATAAATATTTACCTACTGCAAATTAAAGTATGTTTGAATATGAGACAGTAGTGAAGGAAAACTAATCAAGGGGAAAAAATTATTTATGCTCTATTTCAATCTTGGTGGCAGACAATTTTCTATTTAATTGCCTAAACACCCAGATACTTACTTTGCAATCAAGAAACCCAAGTCCCAACAAAGTAGCTAAAAATGACAGCTGCTTTCTTTTTAAGTTGGTCTCAACTAAAGTGCCCAAAAAACCCTTGGTAAAAGTAAATGAGTGCTCCTTTCCAACATTCAAAATACCTAAGTGTCACTGTGATATGCTTCAGAGATAAGGCTATCTATAACCATACTGACTACCTCTGAGGGAAAAAAATATTCATCCTGCAGACCCACTGGTCAGCTTACTCATCTAATATTTGCAGGAAAAATTAAAGGAATTTAATACAGCATTCAAGCAAGAAACCCACTCTTCAATTCATGTACAAACTTACTGGTTAGACTTAGTGTTACTTAATAAGTCATCTTCATCTATAAACTCATCTTCCTTTTCTTCCTGATCTACAGTCTCCTCTTCTTCACTTTCTTCTTCTTCTTCTTCTTCTACTTCATTTTCCTGCTCACTGGCTACTTCACTTGCTTTTTCTTCCTCTATGTAAAAGTTCTTATCAGAACTCAACCCAGGGGTTTTATCAATGACAAAAAGTACATCACTTGATGGGTTATCTTCTGAATCTTTTTCAGGTGAAAGCTTCTGCTCATTATCCTCAATAAAACACAAGGTATTTTCCCCAGTCTCATCTTCTTCCTCATCATTGCTGAGAGCTAACAGGACAGTATCATTGTTATCTTGGGACCTGCTGGAAAGCGAGGAAGGACTTATATCACCTTTTAAATGTTCTTTTCCGTCATCAGTATCTTCAATGATGCTGACTTTGCAGTCACTGTTCTCATTACCAGCAATTTCTGTAATATCATTGATTTCCTCTGCCTTTTCATTCTGTTTGCTTTCCATATTACATTCAACTAAAAGAACAAAAGCTTTTCTTACCCTGTCCGCATCTGTCATTTTGTGCTCTAATTTGGTTTTGTCTGGTGTGGACTGGCTTTGAGAAATAAGTTGTTTTTCAAAGCTGCTTTGCTCAAGTTCTTCACAGTGTGTTTCTTTTTCCTTCTCCAACACATGAGGCTCAATATTTAAATTCTTTTCTTCCAAAGATTCTTCTGCCTTGGTACCTCTCTCCCCTCTTGTCTGTAGTTTTGGTTTCTCTTCTGCGCTTTCCCCCACAGATTCCTGAAGTTCATCTTTACACGGACCGGGGGTACTTCCGGAAGAAGGAGCACTCTGCTGGCCCTCGGATCTCGGAGTGTCGGCACCCGCAGACTCAGAGATGTCCTCTGGCAGGGGCGGGACTGCACGCTCGTCCCTCTTCTCATCTTTATCTCCTTCTCCTGCTCGCACCTCGGTTTCTTCCTTAGATTTCCTCGGTCTGCTCCTCGGTCTGCTCCTCGTGGACCTTCGGCTGCCAACAGACGAGATCCCGGAGCACCAGGACTCGGCGTCAGAAGTTTCTTCGGCCAGTAAAGCAGAGTTCGGATCCAGCCGGAACTTGGTCTCCCTCTGCCTGGCTCTTCGGGTTCTGACGGGAGAGGCCAGAAGGCCAGACAGGACCGAGGAGCAGGACTCGGACTCCGACACTTCACCCTCGTCGCCAGACTTGATGGATTCGCTGCGAGCAGCCCTCTGCCTGGCCCTGGTTCTGGACTCGGGCTGGCAGGGAATGATGATGCGCCTTCTCCGAGTGATCCGGACCGTGGGTTCCTGGAGCCCAGAGGCGTGAGAACAAGTGGAGTCAGCTTCCGAGACCTCCCCGTCCGTTACCGGTTCAGTGACCTGTGTGAGGGCGCCCCGCCTCCGACTCCGGGCCCCTCTGCCCGCGGGAGAGTCCTGCAGGGGGGCTTTGGAGTCCGCCTCGTTCGGGTCCTTCATGGCTTCCGGCTGTTGGCTTTGCCCCCTCCCTCCTCTGGGGGCAGGTGAAACCTGAAAAAACGGTCAGAAACAGAAACGCCGTTACCGGGAGGGAGGGGTGCGGACGGGGAATGAACAATGCATGACGGGAGCCCCAGCTCGGCAGCGGCCTCCCGGCGTGACCCCCGACAACTTACCGGACCTCTCTAGGCCTCAGTTTACTTATATGCCAAAGGGAGGGGCGTTGGGGAGATGACCTCTGGGCTCCTCTCCAGCTCTACTCCTCCACTCTACGGCAAAGCTCCGGCACCAAGCCCCACCCGGAGGGCTGCTCGCTCTGCCTGACCGGACCTGATCTCCAACACAGCCCGGCCCCGAAGTCCGAAGGCTTTGGGGATCCGACGCTGCCTAAAGTATGGGAGCAGAGGGGAAGATTCTCAACTCTGGCGGCCGGCCACGCTGCAGGACGGGGCGGGGCCAACGGAAGGCGGGGCTGCGCACGTGCAACCCCGCGCGCATGTGCCACTACGTCACTACGCTCTTCCCCCGCGCCAGCCAGGCCAGCTCGCGTCGCGTCACTCAGAGGGCCCCTTTCCTGAAAACCGAGACTCACTTCCTTGGCTCGAGCTGACAGTTTGCAAAGCGGGGGCGGGGAAGGAGAAAGGGATGATAGCGAATGCCCGGCTCCTACCCTGCGCCCCGGGGACTCATTCATCATAATTTTCCTCGGTAAAGGCCGCTCCGGCCGCATCGATCTGGTGGACACCATTCTGCTCTCTCAGCCGCCAGCTGTAGCAGCCTTCACGTCCTGACACTTCCGTCTTTTAGGACGCCCCGGAAATACGTTTTCTAATACGGTTTTAGCCATTTCTCTCGGTCCCTCCCTAAATGACCTCACTGGGGGAAGTGCCGGAGTGCCTCCTCGCGAGGCGTTTCCGGCTCCCTTTTCGGTTCCGCTTCCGGAACTGGAGATCACTGAGCCGGGGAAGCCCAGGAGAGTGAAGAAGCTGGCGAGAAGCTTCTTCTCTTCCGTCCTCCGTCTACTAGGGGCACCGCCTCCCCTAATACTTCCGGGTAGAGATAAGTAGGTTAAAAAGCCAAGAACCGGAATCGAGCGTTTGGCTCCTCTTTGTGACTTCTGCGTCAGAGTTTGGAGGAAGAAAAGGGACATTCAAGCCTGAGCGATCCCCAGCGCTTCAGTCTCCATGTTTTCTGGTGGAGACTAGATAAGCCTTGCTTGTTGAGGCAGCTTGAGTCTGCTAACCCCGGATCCCAAGGCCAGCGTGCCCACTTTTCGCTTTGTGACCTCTTCCCCCACTCCGCTATAATTTTGCGTTCCTACCCACAAAATGTTAAACCCTTTCTCCGATCGGGTCCTGTGCTGGGCTCATCAAGTACAGTGACGAAATGCAGTCCCCACTTAAGTTATCTTACATTTTAATAAGACAAGAATATACCCAAATGCAGAAATATGAAGTAAAAAACAAAACAAAACCACGTAGTTTGGGAGAGAGGTCAGGGGTCAGGAAAGCTTTCCCTAAGATTCGTCTAAACAAGGTAGTTAGTCTTCCCGTCCCCACTGAGTATGGGCTCCTAGAATCAGGAGCTGCTTTTTTTTTTTCCTTCTTTTTTGCTTAATAAATACTTCTTAAGTTAAATCGTGCTGCTTTTCTCTTTTTTTTTTCCCTGAGGCTGTGGTTAAGTGACTTGCCCAGGGTCACACAGCTAGGAAATGTTAAGTTAAAGACCAAATTTGAACTCGGGTCCTCCTGAATTCAGGGCTGGTGCTCTATGCACTGCGTCACCTAGCCCCTCTTTTCTCCATTTTAAAAATGGCTAGTGCACTAAGCGATTTCTTAAAACCCCAACTCACCTTGCAGATCCTGTAGTGCAATGGAGTGGATCTTGCAAACCAAGAAAATCATTAAGAAATGGGAGGTTATATCTGGGATTGTTTGTTGTTTTGGGGGAGGGGAAAGGAGAGAAAAATCTGGAATACAAGGTTTTGCAAAGGACAATGTTGAAAACTATCTTTGCATATATTTGGGGGGGGGAAATAGGAGATTAAAGGCTTATAGAGTACTCAGAAATCTCATGCCTTTGTATTATGAATATTTTCCGAAGGACACACACACATACACACAAAATGAAACTGACTACATCTTGACAGGAAACGTGACATCTCTAAATCAGCAGCTGTCTATGTGAATTCCAACAATCGACTACTTAAGAAAAATCATAAAAACATTAAGAAAGAATTGAAGGGATTAGGACAACAAATGTCCTAATGTATTAAATGTGGGAATGTAGTGAACCACAATGGCTCTATCTCGTGATTCACTTATAGGTCTAGTCCAATTTCTGTCTATGAGAAAACTTACTCAATTGTAAGAAGAGTGAGAAAACCTCATTTTTTTTTGAACCTAGCTGGGCTTGAGAAGCTGGATCACCCTACCTGCTGCTTAGAGACCCTTAACTAGGGACATACTGATCAGAAACTCAACCAGCTCTAAAGACACCCGCATGGAGTGTTCTCTCAGTTGTACATCTCAAGCAACCTATATATCTTATCTGATAACTGGCCCCACACTGGTCAATCATTTACTGTTTCCATGTTCCTTTGATTGTTCACAGACTGATTTCAAGGAATTGTACCATTCAGTCTTCTCCTCCCAAATTGGAACATCTCTAATTTTTCTTCTGTTAGAAATTAAAGAAGAATCTTAATTTCTGACCAAAAGCGGGCTCTGCTCTTGAAGAAGAGGGAGCCCTGAGCACAGAAGAGGGAGCAGCTTTATACTTATCAGCTTGGTGCAGTTCCCACCCTTCAGAGATCAGATAAGTCCCTTCCCTTCCAGGTGACAATCTTTCTGATAGACCCACTATATGTTTCTCCCTAAATGTATAAACAGGCTTCCCCTCCCCCATCACATCCCATGTTTAAAAATGGTATGTTGTTTGATAATTAGCCTATTAAACAGGTACAATAGTGATTTGGTCAAGTCAGGTCATTGACCCCAACTAGTTTGGATTGGATTGGCTATTAAGTTTGTTGTTTTCTCAAAACCACAAGACTCTGACTGAATCCACCTGTGCTTTTCTAGCACCCCAATTCCTTGTTTGCTGAAGGCTTTTGAGAAATTGAAACTTAATTGTTCTGTGGAATCTTAACCTCTCACATTCTGAAAACCTCTTGGTCACTGGTATCTACTATCCTACATTACCTTGAAGCAGTGGAATCCCAACTTTTCAATATTTCTCATGTATCTAATTAATAATTAAGTACCTAAGGTATCCTGGTGAATTCTGTCCTTTAAATTAATTGACCTTGTTTTCCCTTGTATTCAGGGTCCAGGCTTAAGCTGACAGTCTGGACCTTGTTTGTTGGGCAGTTGCTATTCACTGCTTAATAAACTGATATTAGAAGATTGAATCTTTGTTTTCTCAGTTATTTCATCTTTCACCCACCACAGATATAACAAGCAATAGTATTCCCTGCTGGAATGTAAGCTTGCAAGCAGGTGCAGTTTCATTTTTGTCTTTATATCTACTAGTGACTAACCTTCATCCAGCAGTGCTTTATAAGTACTTAGTTAAAACATTTCCAATCTGACCTATTTTGAATGGCTTATGGCAGTATAATTCTTACACAAAATCCTATACCCTACTTTTATTATACTGTAGAGTTTACGTTGGGCTCTCAAAGCCCATTCCTTCCAACAGCTATGCCCTACAATGTGCTACGTTGTCCTACTATGTTGGAAACATTTCAGGTATGGTCTAGTGATGATAAAGTATTAATTAAGTTTGGAGATGTTCTTAATCATCTTGGCCTCAGCCTTAATATTGTATCCTCTACAGAGCCCACGACCCAGCTAGTTTGGTTTATTTGCTCTTCCTCAAATGCAACATTATAACTACCATCTCTGCTTTTCAAGGACTCTTCCATGCCTGAAATGCTCTCCCTCTCAACCTCTGACTATATACACAGAGCTAGAGGAAGACAAAAAACTATGTGCATAAAACTAGACTTGAATGTATCCACCTCAAATTTACATTACATAACCTCAACTGGGCCCTTCCTATAGCAAGGCAATTCTATGCTATGCCATATGAGAGTAATAATGACAAATATTTATCTAGTCCTTTAAAGGCTGTAACCTATATTAAGAATCTCAGAACCTCAGAGTTGGAAGGACCTGTACATGATTAAGAATGTTCCCAATATAGATTTATCCATTCTTGAGGATCTAGTAAGGGAAGACCAAGCTTTCTTTTCATTATAGACAGTCCATTCCACTTTCTCATTTTAAATCTCAGAATATAAATGACAAATAGGTACTGTGCATTTCATCATTCCCCAGTGGCCAAAAGAACCTAATTGATTCACTCCCCTATTTCCAACAACACTCCCTTCCCTTCCCAGTTGAGGAATTTGCCTCATCTCTCGCTGTGAAATAGAGGCCAAGTTCCTACAGCTTTTTTTCTTCTCTCATTTTACATCCCCCAGAGGTTTTAACTTACTATGTCATTTACTTCTCTCTTCCTTAAAGGGGTTTCCTTCCTCCTTGAAAGGTAAACTCTGTATACCCTCTTAGTCTAATCACATCCTGTCATTAATTAATAAAACATTAATAAATACTTTTGTATGTTCATTCTTCCCATTTTGCCCTGTGTAATATTTACTTGGGAAGATGTCAACTCCCCCTCCCCATAACTTTAAGCTCCTTGAGGATGGCAAATTTTTAAATATTTATTACCAATTTCAAAAATGATTCCTTAGAGCATTGGTTAATAAAAGACCCTTAGGCCCACAAAAAGTCCTCAAATAAAGCTCTGCTAACCTACTGATCAAATGCTGAAAAGCACTTATTATCTGAAAAGATGACTTCTAGAGGAGAACAAGGGAACAGGGAGGTAGAGTTCTTGGTTGCTCAAAGGGGAATGGAAAAATGGTGAAATAATATAGTTTTTAGAGACTTTCCAGTTGGGAGGAGAGAAGGGGGGGTTATGCCGTGTTAATACCTATTCCTCAGAAAGATAATTTTGGTAATTGTGTGGAGAACGGATTGGATAAAGAAGAGCTTGGAAAGAAGATCAGTTAGAAAAGCTATTATAAGAGACCAAGTTAGCAGTGATGAGCTTCTAAAGTGAGGTTTTACCAGTATACTGGAGATAAGTATATGCATGCAAGAGACGTGGATTTAGAAAATAGGACTGTAAGCAAATGGGAAGAGGGAAGACTCAAAAGATGAGTTTTTTAAGGGTAAAATATTGGGAGAATTGTGGTGTTCTTGGAAATAGGGACATTCGGGGGGGATAGGTAAAAATGATTTTGATTTGGGATATATTGAGTTTGACATATTGATAAGACAAGTTCACAGGCCCTAGCTAAGCATTCCTGGACTATATAGTTTATTTCTTATTTTTCTCCCAAGTATGTATGAATATATACATAAATGGCCAATGAATTCCTTGGAGAGGCTATTGAAAACTGCTTCTCAACAATTAGAAACATGGGCTTAAACTTCACAGAAAAGGAAATGAAACCCTCTCCAATTCCATACTACAGATTACCTCAGAATCAAACCCCATCTTTCCTCCTCTGCTCCAATCTCAGATGATGAGGTGAATCTTTTTGCAAAGTCCAAGACCTCTAGAAGTACTTCTACTCCATCCCCTATTGTCTTCTCTCATAGCTGCTTCTTTTAGCATTACCTTTTACTTGAATTTTTTGAATTGGTAGATATCCTTTTCTGTTATACTATAATATATTCAAATCTCTTTCCATCATTAAAAAGCCTTCATTTGACCTAACTTCCTTAAAGTTATCACCTTTATATGTATATTATAGCCAAACTCCTAAAAGAACCCATCTTATGCTGCTTGCCTCCATTTTGAGTCCCATCCCTACTTCTCAAACCCTGATAAGGCTTTCCTTTCTACCACTTCAAACTTCTTTCAAAATCACCAACAATCTCTTTATTGCTAAATTCAATATCTAGCACTCACTTTATCCCCTACCATCATTTAAAAAATTTTGTTCCTTCCCCAAGTTTCTGAGGCTTTCCTATCTTGGTTTTCCTTTGCTGTTGGACATCCGACTCTTCCTAATCTTTAGAGGATGCCCATTTTCCCTTCTCTGTACCATCTCCCTGAATGAACACTAGGACTCTATCCTAGATTCTCTCTCTCTCTCTGTCTCTCTCTGTCTCTCTCTCTCCTCTCTGTCTCTCTCTGTCTCTGTCTCTGTCTCTCTCTCCTCTCTCTCCTCTCTCTCCTCTCTCTCTCTCTCTCTCTCTCTCTCTCTCTCTCTCTCTCTCTCTCTCTCTCTCTCTCTCTCTCTCTCTCCCCCCTCTTCATTGTCTTGGTGATCTTACCAGCCTAAGGATTCAACTATTATCTCTATGAAGAGTACTCCCAAATCTATACATCTAACTCTTCACTCTTTGCCGAGGTCATTTGATATCAGGATGTTGGACATTTTCACCTGAATTCCACAGACTTCTCTTTTATATTCAACATATTTAAAGAGCACTTGTTTTCCTCCTCTCCCCTATAAACCTTTTCATACTTCAGCCAAGGATATCCCAACCATTGCAGTCATCGCTGTGTTCACATCCTAGTTTTCCTCAGTAATTCACTCTCCCCCTTCTCCAAACATATCCAATCAATTACAAAAAGCTTGGCATCTTTGTCTTGGAAGTCTTGGTCCTGAATGAAATCCTTCACTTCCACCTCCATCTCTACAGACCCTCTACTTTACTTCAAAAGAAGGCCAGAAGTCTTTTTTGAGGAATAGCAAAAAGTCAACTTTGGCTGGCCAACAGAGCTAAAGGAGAGGAATAAGTCTAGAAAAGTACTTGAAGCAGAATGAGAAGGGCTGTTCTCGAAGTTTGTACTTGATTCTGGAGCCTGAAAAAGGAATGACATGGTCAGAGATGTGATTTAGGGAAATCATTTTGGCAGTTTGCAGAGATGAACTAGAGTGGAAAAGAGACTTGAAGGAGGAAGGCCAATTCAGAGACTACTGAAATAGTCTAGTAATAGGAGCCTGGACTACAGTAGAGAGAAGTGAATGGGAGAGACAGACAGACAGAAGAAATACTGACAAAACTTGGCAGGTAACAAGCTCTGTGGGGTTCTGAGGAGTGAGGTGTGGAGTGTGATTAGTGCTTAGAATTGAAGTGACTGGAAGGATAATAGTGTCCTCAATTGAAAAAGAGAAATTTGGTGGTTGAAATGGGTCTGGGGAAAAGATGAGATCTGTTTTGGGTATGTTGAGATTCAGGTGCTGACAGGACATCCAATTCCAGGGCAGTAGAAAGAATATTAATGTTATGTTTTAGAGCCCATTTAGTTACCCCAACTGAAATGCAAGACAATTCAAACACATTCAATTCACACTTTTATTAATTAAATTCATGAGGTAAAATTTAAAACTATTATAAATATTGTAATGTTTTATTTTACCTTAATTTTATAGCACACTAAAGAAAATGCAAAACTATCTAAATTAAAGCATTTTCTCCCTTTTAAATAGATCTGTAACTCTGAAGAACTATAAAAATATCATGAAAGCCATATTACATGTTAAAAAAAAATACCACTAGCAAGCCTTCACCAACTTAACAAATCTGCCATTAGAAAAAAAGAAAGCTCTGATACATTATACAGTTAATTCTGAAAAAAAAATATAGTTGAAAATTAATATCTAGATGTTAACAAGAATACTTATCAGTCTATTAAAACTAGAATTTTAAATCACAATTAAATAGTTTAAAATGACTTTTAAATGTACATCTTGAATGGAAAAGAAGTTACTTGATGATGTCATTAGTCTGTCCACTCTTTACATCCCCCAAATATAGAATACACTTAATAGGTGGGAATGTTAAAATAAAAAATTTGTTATCAATATACATAATTGAATCGTCTTTGTATGATCAATACTTCTAGGAAAACAAAGTCCTTTTATGTCAGCCATTAATAAGGAAATAGGAAAAAAAAGACAATCATGCGAATAGAGAAAAATACCGTGTTATATTTTACACTTAAGTCATTCAAGTGACTTATTTTTAAAGTTTGAAGTAGGAACTTCCAATTACGATTTAACTTAATTTCTTTCAAAGAGTAATTTCTAAATAGCTATTACATTGGAGGCTTACTGTAATGTAGTTTTCAGAATTAATGTTATGAGACTTTGGTCTTTCTGGGAACTAAAAATTCTTGGATGAGGTTCAAGACAGATCCATTTTACACATGATACCACAATACTATACTAGTCATGTTATAATAAGTCTTTAATATATTTTGAAAAATCAAATTTCCACCTTTCCAGCCTCTTTAATAAAGTTTACTAGAAAAAGGTAGTACTGTAAATTATTTCTGTCATTGAACATATGTTCCATAGAAATAATCTTCACATGTGATATTGATAACTTTTATAAAAACTCAAGTTTTTTTTAGTGTTATAATTCTTAGTGTTGGAGCTTTGTCACTCTAACAAATCCTAAATATGTGTGTGTGTGTGTGTGTGTGTGTGTGTGTGTGTGTGTATTTTTAAAAATTGAAAGGTAATCACCTCGTAATATTTTTAGAAAAAAGGATTATGGAAACAAAGCAAAGACAACTATAAAGGCTTAAAAAATTCAATAAGCTACAGTGGATTTGTTATTCAGCAACAAAAGTCCATTTTTAAAAAATTACACCCATGATTCTTCCCCGTCAGAGAATGAATCTATAGTCTTTAGAAAACTCAAAGCACAAGAAGGCAAGATGTATTTAGAGTTCAGCAGAAGCATCACCAATGCAACTAAAAACAAAAAACCTAAAACCAACAATTTGTAGTTTTTACACACTCATGGTTAAAAAAATTAATGTCACATTTAACTTCTATAATTTGAGAATAATTCATTTTACAAGTTAAACAATGATTGTAAACTTTGTTTATAAGACATATTAGATGGGGAAAATGTATCACATTTCTAAAACTACTGCTTAGCTTTTCAGAACACACAATATTAAAAGTTAATATACAAATGCTGTAAGGCTTTAAGCAAGCTCAAAGTCTAGATAATAATTACATTTCTAGGAATATAGTTAGATGGCTGATTTCAACAAGGCAATTTCTATTATCAAATAAGTTACCTACAAGTATAAAAAATTTCTTGCGATAGAAAGAATGTATATAATATTTTAAATGTTGGTATATTTATATCTAGATCTTTCTGAGCTAAACTAAGAAAGCTGAAACAAAATAAGTTCTGCAATTTCCTCTGGCTTCATGAGTAAGATACATTGAATGCAATCCAAAAAATATTTCACTAACACAAATTTTAAAATCATATTCAAATCATATTCAGGCCTACTGCCTATGACAAATAGTTCAGCTTAAGAATCAATGAGTGGCAAATGAATAAGATATAATTAGATGATTTTAAGGGTCCCTTCCACTATTAAAATACTATTATTTTATTTCTTGTTTTTGAACAGTTGGATTGTACCTTAAAGAATTGCTAAGTGCAACTTTGGCTCTGAATTTAAGGGTATTTTAAAAATCCCATTTGTGGCTTTGTCACCTCTTCTAGTAAGTTCTTTACACTAACAGTGGTGATCATTAATAGCATTGGCACATAATGTACTCAGCTGACTGAGAGCAGTCTACTTTTCAGGATGGCTCAAGAGGTGTAAAGATTATCAGGAACTGATTGTTGTTTTCCAAAAAAACTCAGTCATTTATGTCAAAAAAAAAAATGCTACCAGTTTCTTTTCAGTTACATTGGTCTATTTTTATAGGAAACCCAAATGAGAAGAAATATGGCACAAGAACAAGGCTATATCACTATAGCTTATTTATAAGAGTCATAGTGCCAAGGAGAAAATGTTAAATTTTCACCCAAATATTCAAAAAGGAAAAAAAAGAAATCTATAGTATAGCAGAGTCCAGCTACTCTATTTATTTTGAGATGTAATTTCAATTAGTAATAAGAAAAAACTTCTCCAGTGTTTTACGTTTTTGAACTACACTTAAACCTCCTTTGTGGCCTTAAAAATTAATGAAATTTTCTTGGTTAATAAAAAAATCTATTTATCTATTTTACCCTGATGCCTATGGCCAAAATATATCTAGCAACAATTTTCTTGATTTATATTAGTCATAAAAATAAAGACTATATTGTATTTTTTATAGACAATTTCTATTAGAAAACAATAGTTTAATGAAAACAATACAATGTTTCATATATGAGTGAATTGGTCTAGAGACAGGAGCATACAGTACTTGAAAACATACTGTGTCACACCATGACTAGGTTCTTTGCCTCACTGACACAATTTGAAGTTTATAACTTTTGGTTTTTATATCTTAGGAATTTTTGACTTGAAAAAAATTACTTTTTTGCTGTGTAAAGTCAGTAGGCTGTCCAATGAAAGATTAAGAATCTCTTCTTTTGGCCTGGATGATGTAGCCTTTTGATTTGATAATTCCTCTGCTTTTAACAATGACTGAATACCGAAGTACCCACAGGGGAACCCACTCATTTGCTCGGATGTCTGGGAGGCTCTCCTGAAGAGCTTCTTGGAAACTTGCTTCAGAAAGCAATTCTAGGGAGAGAAATCATCACATGAGATCAATAATGATGTTTAAGCCCTTCCATCAAAAACATACACAAGCAGCAAAGACTTAAAATCTAAAATAAAAGTGAGTAAAGTTATGTCATCATAATGTCTATGATATTTATCAGAAACTTCTCATACAGAAATTCTTATGAAATACACATTATTGCTCTGGGCTGAAAGATCAAGATACAACTGACTATCAGAGATACCAATTTAAATGTGAAGTACCTAGTTCAGAAAGGAACATGTTATTAATCAATTAAGTGCACAGTAAGCACCTCAAATCTGTGCCAATCACTGTTAACTCTTAGCTATATTAAGAATGTAAAAGGTTCAGGCATTTTACATTTATATAGGGCTTTCTATATTTTCATACTCATCACCATATTTAATCAACATGATAATCCTGAGGTAAAAAAGCTAAGGGAAATCCAACATCATGCCATCAGAGTGGAGGAGCCAAGATGCAAACCTGGCTTCTTCTCAGTGTATCACTAATGTCACTATATCATAGTGATTCCTATGACTTTTCTACTCAATCACTGACAAATCTTTGTAAAAAAAGGAGTTATCCTAACTAAAGAGACTGGAAACTTGCAATCAAAGGCCATTGGGAAAAACCTTATCTACCAGAGAAAAGAAAAAACATTGTAGCAAATCATCCATAGAAGAAAATTACTAATTCTGAGAGGGTTTGGATCATTTTGAAATACAGGAAAGAATCAGGGTGAAAGGATGCTACTCCCCCACCAGATAGGGCTATAATCTTATAAAAACAGATCACTACAATAGAATGTGAAATAAAATGAAAATAGACACTATCTGTCCACATTTGCCCAGGACCCTCAAATTAGTTATTTCTTCACAGTCAGACTTGGGTTTTCTAAATAAATGTGGCAGGAGGTATGGTGGCCCAACCTGAGACTGGGGCTAGATGCAATCATTCTTTCTGGCCTAAGGAACCTCTGGCAAATTCACCCACTCTCACTCTTGTTTTCCCATCTATGAAATGGGTTTAATTCCATCCATCTCCCAGGGATGTGGTGAAGAACATCATCCACAGATTTCTGAAAGTGATCTTAGAGATCTAGTTCAACTTCTTATTTTACAGATGAGGAAAATGAGAACCAAAGAGGACTTACTCAAGGTCATACAGAACTGGATTTGAATTCAGATCCTCTGATTTCAAGGCCAACAAGCTTTCCACTAGTTTATGCTGACTCTCTAGATTTTGTAATTTCTTAAGTGCTTTATAAATATCAAATGCGATTGTTATTGCAAATAATTAGCAGTCGCATGATTAATTTAAAAATCACCTACTTGACTCAAGTTTACATTTTGTTTTTTTGTATTTTCTTTTAAAGCAGAGAGGCCTTTCTAAAGTTGGGCTTTACTTATAATCATGAGCTTGTATTTTCCTGAAAACATGACCAATTAATGACAAAAGCAGTAAAAAAATTCACTGTGGGTAATTAAGATTATTCTACAAGAATAAAGGTTCCAGACCAAAATGGTCTTTTGGGCCTTTTAATTTACTTTCCATATGGCTCACAACAATATAGTACACCCTCATTGAAATGAATCTCAAGACTCTAAAGACCATATTGTTTAGTAAGTTTATGAAATAATTATCTAGGGTCTCTTTCCCCAGAAGCTGTGATGTTATAAATATGGGAACTAAGCAAAATTATTTCAATCAAAGAGCTTATACTATTCATTAACCTAAGTGCTTCATTAACTCCTCAGGAATGACTAAAATAACTGACTTTGGCATTCATGTTAAGAGAAGAATTTCTCCACAATGGGTCAAAGTTTATTATGGATTTTTTTAAAGCAGTGCACCCAGAACTGACCTAGACAAAGTTCTCTAACTAAAGGTTTAGTATCAAAGCTATTAAGCTAAGTTCGTGAATGGTAATGACAGACAACACATTTATTCATTCAGACACAAATTAAACATTTATGTGCAAAGCATTATTCTAGCATACTGAGGGAGATGAAAAGATAAATAAGATATGTAATATTTTTCTCTAAAATGTAATATTCTCTGGGAGCAGCCTTCATTTCAGTAGAGTAATCACCACAAATGCAGCCAGGGATTAATGTCCAAATCCTATATTGTCTCCTTAGTTTTCTTCTAGTCCAGATCCTTTATTATCTCCTTCCTGGGGTTGGGCAGCTTTCTGGAGAGCCTTTCAGTCTGGCTTTGGTTCGAGAGCTTGAGCTCCTGCCTGCCGTCTCTGGCTTCTGAATCTCCCCAACTGAATCCTGGCTAAGGCTCCTAGCTTATATATTCTCTCTTAAAGGTGTGAATCTTGTAGAACTATAGTAAGTACTAAATACATGTACTGAACTAGAGAACTGTTAAGCACCATGCTAAATTAGATAACTATTGTCTCTATTAATTCCACTGACTTAGCACCTTGTTTCAAGTTCTGGCCCAAAACAAAGGTACCCAAGAGAATATTGTACACAGCAACAAGATTATATGATGATCAACTGCAATGGACTTGGCTTTTTTCAACAATGAGATGATTCAAGACAATTCTAATAGATTTGTGATGGAAAGTGCCATCCTCATCTAGGAAAAAACCTATGGAGACTGAATATGGACCAAAGCTTAGTATTTTCACCTTTTTTGTTGCTGTTTTCTTGTTCTTTTTTCTTTTTCTTGTGTCCCCCAGCCCCTTTTGATTTGACTTTTCTTGTGCAACATGAAAAACACAGAAATATTTAACTAAATAGGATTGCTTACTGTCTAGGGATGAGGGGAGGGATAGAAGAAGGGAGAAAAGTTTGGAACACAAGGATTTGCAAAGGTGAATGTTGAAGACTGTTTTTGCATGTATTTTGAAAAATAAAAAACTATTATAAAAAAATAAAATTTTCTTTGTTATGATTTAAAAAAAAATAAGGTATCACATAAAACAATCAACATTTTTTCCATATATTTGTTCACATACTTGTGTACATATTAAATACCTCTACATACATACATACACACACAAATGCCTACTCAAAAGAGTGATAGAAATTCTTCTAAGTATTTATTTTACCATAATAATGGAGTGGTAATTTAATCTAAATGTCAGAGAAAAATGTCACAGAAAAGCAAAGTACCAGCAAAAGCAGTGTTTGTTATTATTTGTATTATATTGAAAGGTCAACTTATTAAGTCTGATAAAACCTCTATAAAAATAACTCTCTAATAAACTACCTTTGCTTCCTTTAGAATTAAGTTTCCAATTTAGAGAAATAAGTATTAATATTTCTACACTAGCTGTTCTTTTCTTTTCTGGCTCATTTTATAGATGAAGAAAATGAGACAAATAGGATTAAGTGACATGCCAAATATAGGCATGAGATAGATGTGAACTTAGGTTTTCCTGACTCCAGGCCTAGTATTCTATCCACTGTATTCAATAGAAATAAATAGATCTATATCTGTTTTGTGTTTATGTATACTGATTCTACTCATATAATATATATATGTATGTATCTTCAGATAGAGCTTTCTTCCTAAAAGGGGACACTTTGATGTTTTTCTATGTATTCCCTATTCTAGCAGTGTCTGGCATATAACAAGCACTTAATAAGTGCTTATTGAGTGATAATAATAAATATCATTTAATCTCAGAATATTATCCATAAGTATATTTAAAATTGATGAAATTAAATCCAATCATCACTCTCTTATACAGGAAGCTTGGGCTAACTTTTTTTGTTAAATGTATAATCATTTACAACATTTTCATATTAGTTATATTGTGAAAGAAAAATCTGAACAAAAGAGAAAAACTATAAGAAAGAAGGCAAATAAATAATAAAGGTGAAAATAAAATGCTTTGATCTGTATTCAGTCATCATAGCTCTTTTCTTGAATGCAGATATCATTTTCCATTTAAGTTAACTTGTAAACATTAATAAAACATTTATTCCCTTTTCCCACTTCCTTACAATAGTCCCTTTGAGTGCAAAGGGGATTTTTCTTAATTTGACTAATAACTGGTCTCATCAGTGATTTCACCAAAGTGGGCATATGTTCCATAATTGCAATTGGCAGTCCCTCTTCTTCTCTATATTTTTTGCCCTCATTGCTCCATAAATCCTCATTTCTCTTACATGATAGACCCATCTTCTCTTTTCTTGTATAAAAGGTTATATCATTTTTCAATATAGTTTTTCTGTGGTAACATGCTATAGAGACTCCTTATGCCTAAACCATGCTCTTTTATTACTTATAATTGTCATGAAGATCCTTGGGGTTTTAAACATTTCCACAAAGTTTTCTTGTTGAATGAATGAAATGGAAGGAAAAAAAAATTTACTAATTGCATAATATGTGCCACTTAGGGTGTTCTACACTTGAGGATACAAACACTGTCTCTCAAAGGAACACATAAAAGAATAATATTGATATACAACTATGAGAATATTCCAGGTTTTAGCTTCTTGTAACAAACATTTGAAAGCTATGCTATATGTTCTTATTCTAACTGCTAATCAAATTAATTTGCTTCATGTTGCCAACATTTTAAAAAAGGTGGATTATTTTCTTTCATTATCAGAATACCTTGATTGAAATGATATTTCAGATCAATAACTATAAAAATCTAATAATTCCAAGCAGAGAAGAGTGTGCAGTTACACATTACTCAAAATGATAGGTCATAAGTATTAAGTTTTCAATTGCTTAGTGATTAAATTGCAAGTACTTTCCCCAGATTACTCAGATATCCTGACACTTTCTTTAATAAGGCAGCACCTTGGTTCTCTGAAAATAATTGTTGCATTAAGTTAAACAAACATAATACTTTTCCAATTTTTGCATATATCAACAGATCAGACTTTTAGACTCTGCTCTACTTCTTTTCTTTCTGCTTATCCAGAAAGAAATGTGAGACTTTCTGAGAACAAGATTCAAAGGTACTTGAATTTTGAATTCACTCAGATAACCATTTCAGATCCCAGAGTTTCTTATCTATCACAGCACATGGTTAAAACCTAACAGGCTTTTTTGTATAGCTAAGAGATATTTTTGCCTATCTTTATAAATAGAAATACCAGGCTCACCTTTAGGATCATTATGCGTTAATAGTTGGATGTCAAACTCCTTAGCAAATGCTGTTAAATCAGGTGGCATCACACAGCAGGAGGCAAGATTAACTTGGTTACTATTTGGCTTTACCTACAAGTGAAAAGAATTTTCACTTAACTAAGATTTTCAAGACCAATCTTGAATTCTTAGAAATGTATAAGTTCCTGCTTTTAAACAAAACACTTTTCTAAGCACAGTTCCAATCAAGCTTTATTCAGAACCTAGTTCAAGGACACATGCATGTGTCACTGCTACACATAAGAAAAATATATACATTACAAGGAAATCAAAACTCAATTGACAGGCACATTCAGTTTTTAAGGGAATTTTAAAGTTGTTTTATAAGCAAAGAACAGTTTTGTTACAGAATTTTATCATGAAATTCAGAGGTCACCACCACTATCTATGATTCACTGTAGAAGAATGTCACAGTAGCAAAAGAAGGAAGGAAGAACAATGATCAGGTTTTTCCAAAATTACTTAAAAATTTCACAAAAATTTATAAGTGATGCTGCAGAAAAATAAAAGGAATGACACTACTGTATTTTTCTACTGCTATAGTTACAACAAGGTCATTCTTCCACTTTGGGAGCTACTAAAGAAATTATTTCAACACTAAGTTTTCAAATGATGAAATTATGAATATATTCACTAGCCTATGTCAATGATAACTAAGTTAGGGTAAATGGCTAAGATAAGAAAAATGTTAAATATCCAATGCTAAAAATGCCTACTATAAGACTCACTTAACAGAATGCTGCATTTGCTTTAAAATATACAATATTCTAGTCTTAAAGACTAAGAGCAAAGCAAGGGGGAACATTTTAGGGAAGGAAGAGGATCAAATCCATAGAATCATATAAGGTGAGAGCTGGAAGGCACTGAAAAATCATCCAATCCTGGGGGAGCTGACACCTGGCAAATGAAGTGGCTTTCCAAGGTCACCCAGGCAGGAAGCAACAAAGCCACCATTTGAACTGAGGTCCTCTGCCTCTCAATTCAATCTTTCCATTGCACAACATGCACTATTTTGGTGATGGACACTTCCAGTGCTTGGGGCTCCCTGAGTCACAATAAGATTAAAATGCTTGAAAGGGGAAAGGATAGAGGTAAATAAGGGAGTAAAAATAGATGTGAGAGATAAAAACAAAACCTCTCTCTCCAACTCACATTTGCAGTAAAAGGATAATTCTATTAAGTAAGAATTTTAATAAATAATGCTATCAACAAAATTTTATTAAGGATATTCCCCCATTCTGGCAGACCAGTCTGATGTAACCCATACATAAAGGATACAATGTTTTGACCAGATAAGTAGCAAAGAACCAGTATCTTCTCATCTTTCTATGAATGTTTCAATGTACATTTAAAAATATTTTAATTTATTCAACTGAGGTTAATAACAAAATAATAATCCCTAATATTAATCAGAAATGCAAAGTTACTTTATTAAATTTCCCTTTTATATCTTAAAACTCTTACACTCAGAAAAATCTATAGATACTGAGTTCTATACTATGGGTAAAGGCAAAGACCTTAAAATCCTGTTTTCTAACAGTATTAATTTTTTACCTGTGCCCATTGGTACAGCTGCTCCAACTGGGCTTTGTCCAGGTCAGAGGTCCCTATGGCCACAACCTTTTTGTTCTGAACCAAGTTCTCTAGTTCTTCCCAATAAGGCTGCAGATGCTCCAAAGCAAGATTAACTCCATCTTCAACAGGGGGTGAAGCAATGATCACAGAATCCAGCTGAGCAATTCCCAGAGCAGAGCATGCTGACAGGAGAGCAGACAGAGCAGAATATTCAGACAGTTCTGGACCACACATTTGAAAGATGCATTTCCAATACTCTTGAAGCAGCTCCCAGGATCCTGTCCACACTCCAGGCCAGCTTCTGATCCAATTGTCTGTCTCTCCCCACACCCCTTCTTTTAATTTATCTCCTGTCTTGTTTTGTCTAGCAGACAAGTGACTATTCCTTCCTCCCTGTACTTCCAGAGCACAAAGTCTTATGTGAGGCCTCTAACTGTGAACAGTGTGGCCCCTTTCTTCTGCGCCTGAGACTCCTGCTGGGAAGTCTCCATTTCTTCACTGCTCTTGCTGTAAAGGTAGAAAGGAAAAAAAATCTACCTACGCCATGCTACCTCAAGTATATGCCTCTAAAGTTTCCTGGTTAATATTTTTAGATCCTTCCTTATCTAAAATTAAGACTCTGGTAAATGAATTTGCATTCTTGTACATTTATAGAAACAAGTAATTGACTTTCATAAAGCATAAGCATTTATCAGTATCAGCATGTTTTTAAACATGACTGCTCATTTTAAAGATGGAAAGTTATAAATGATTTATTTCAGTTGTCAACAACAATACTTTTCCATTAGTTACAGGAAAAAAAATACATAACATTATATACCTAATACTAAAGTGACTACAGAGCTGCAAGGAGACGTTGTGGAAAACATTAGACAGGGTAAACTATAATTTTGTGCTATTTCTCAGATAACAATAAAATTAATAAAACACTACTAAAAATGATAACCTGGGTTCTAACACATTCAACAATGTACTTAGTTTAAGGCAAAGACTACTTTTAATGTACCAAAATAATCACCTATTATCAACCTTATATATTAGAATGACTCATACATCTTGTGTCTGAAATTTAAAGGAGTCTTTAAAACAGAAAATGATTTCTCATAAGATTAGTCTACTTTCTCTGATACCAACTAGTGACAATTTATAAGACTATATTAATATAAATTCCAATATTAAGGAAAAAAGCAGTCAGTTCTTGCTTACCCATTTCAACTGCACTTCTCATTGATGAAGAGTTTGATCCTACAATAAACAGTTTTGCTGGGCACCAAATAAAAACAAAACAAGTTGGTAAGTATTAACTTTTCAATGCTAAATATACATATATATATATATATACACAATACATTTTAAAGTACTCAAGAATTCTTCTGTTCTCACTTTTATCTGTTGAATTTAGCTCTCTAATTATAAAGTTTATGTCTATAACAATTCCTTAATGATATGCCATATTAGCAGAAATGTACTCATCAAAAAAGTATATTAATTGGAACAAGACAGATTAAGTAAACAGTTCAGATCATGAAACTTAAAAGAGTTTATTTGACAAGAATAGGAGATCCACAAGTTTCTATCAGTATGAATCTTTCTCATCAAACAAAATCTCAAGAAAATATTTCCTCTCCTTCTAAGAGAAGAACAGAAGAAAGGGAACCTGGCAGTCTGCCAAAGTGTTAATGTCCCCTTAGGTAAGAATGAGAATCGTTCCTGACCTACAGTCACCATCAGTGCCTTATGCCAGCCCAGGATAAAGAACTTGTTCACTCTTTGGGAAAGTCAGACAACTGGGTTTTCTTTTGTACTGGCCAAAAGAGGCTTTATTTACTGAAATACATGCAATTTTATTGACCACAAAATACCAGTATGTCATGGAGATAAATACTTTCTGGCCTCAAAAATAAATGCATTAATTTTTTTTTTAATAAAATGTTCCTTGTATATATTTTTTTTTTTTTTGGTATGCAGCTAAAGAGACTGCCTATCTTGCCTGTCCTATGATTCTGACCTTTAATGACCCATTCTCAGGAGTGAATACCCATAACCTCTCTAGGGAAGAAAATAGGAGGGGCAGCACCAATGCTGGACTGGCACCCATCAAATAAGTACAAAACATTCTCAAGCCTGTATAAACTTGATTATCTTGCACTCATTGTATTATTTTCTATTTCAATTATGTAGAAAAGCATTTTGAAATTGACTTTCAGTTTAGTTAAAAACAGGGAAGTTTGCTTATATGTTAGCCAGGAAAGAAGAAGCCTAGTCAGGTTTATTTGGAATTTAAGATTAAACTAGTAGTAATAAAGAAAAAAATAAATCCTTTGGAGGCAATGGTTTTTATTTTATGTAAAATGGCCACTATTTTCAGCCTACAAGATCCATTTCTTCAATAATATGCTCTACTTTAAGTAAATCTGATATGCAAAAATGTAAATTTATATAAGTGATCTATGGAGAAAAGAGAAAAAGAAGGAAAGAAAGGCAAGTGCTAGCCACCTTGTTATTAGATTTTATCCATTTCATTCTCCTTTGGGAACTTGTTACATCCAGGTTCCAGGTTCTTTAACATCCTCAAATCTCTTCCTTTCTATTAATCTTTAATCAGGTATAGGCCTTTCTAAATATGAAAAGGCTGAATGCTTTGCCCAACACTTAACCCAAGTATTCCTTCAAGTTACCATCCTAAAAGGAGGTTCTATCTACTGGCACCAATTCTCTCAAAAATGGTTAATGCAATATTCTCAAATTTTTTTCATATATTTGTCTCATTTCCCTAATTAGATTGTAAACTCTTTGATGGCAGAGATTATGTATACTCTTAATGTGCCTAACAACATTATATACAAATTAGACATCTGACATTTGATTAAAAAATTAAATGAATGAGGATTCACTACAAGATTATTTTAAATAATGACTAACTCTTCCATATTTGAAGTATTCAGTTTATTATAATTCAACTCATACAACTTTCCAAGAACATATTACTACATGCTCAGCCTTCTTCTCATGACCCTATCAGAATCTTTTCCCTTTTCAGGATTGTTATCTGAAAGAGTTAAGAGGAAATGAATATGATGAGCATCTAAGAGTCAAGCACAAGGGCTAATAATTAGAGAGAATTTACTAACCTAGGCCTGCTCAGACTGGATCCTGGAATTCTTACATTTTATTAAACTGGGAGCTTCACTTCTTGGCTGAGCATTCATAAGGATAATCAATGCTGACTCCAACTTACTTGTCCAGCCCGGTCACCTGACTTTCCTACAAACATTTTATCTGTTTCAGTGAAACCCAATGTTTAATCTCATTTCCCGTTCTCTCAGACATCGGCATATCCTATCTGTCACTAATCCTCTCTTCAGAGGCCCAGTTTAGGGGCTACAAAATTTTCCTTGAGCTTCTGCCTCTCATCTCCCAAAGCTGGGAAGCTATGCTCACTTCCTCAATTGCATCATGTTGGATTATGTTGCAGACTCAACCATCCAGCTAGACTATAAGCTCCCTAAGGAACTGTCACTTCCCATCTTTGTAGCACACTGCACACAGTAGGTACTTAATAAGTGTTCAATTGAAGCAATAGAGCATGTACAAAAAGGATGCTCACTGTATTACAATCCTATATAATATAGCTACAACAATGATGTAATGAGAATGTCTCTAAGGGGAGGAATTTTCAACCAAAGCTCTCCTTTCCACAGCACCAGCAGCCTTACTGCTTTCCTTGCCTTGCCACTGTGGCTTTTTGGAAGCAAGAAGGGACTTTTGCAGCAGATGCTTCCATGTTAACAGCGAAAAGCAGAAAAATGAAAAGAGAAGAACCTATATTAAGTAGAAGTCTATTCATCCTTCATGTAATTGCCAGAGGAACATTCCTAACCCATAGGTCTCCTTTGGCATTCCACAGCTCAGAAAGCTTCAGTGGCTCTCTATTGCCTGGTGAGTAAAATCCCAGAGACCTCTGCTTGCATCTGAAAACTCTTCACAACCTGGCAGTTCAATTTCCCTTTAACTCTGACTTTGGGATTTCCTCCCAATGAAGGAAACTCCCTCTACCAATGTAGCTTGCACCTGTTCTCCTTTAAGAACTGAGAAGCTAAGAGTTTTGGCTCAGGACTGCAGAGCTAGGAGGGGTCAGGGGTGGATTCGAACCGAGATTTTCCTGGCTTTGAGGACGTTCTCTCCACTATGCCATTCTGTCACTGTCAGGGCAGAGGGACAAAAGTTCTGTTTGGTAAAAAAAAAAAAAAGGCAGCTGCAATCAAGAGAAGCTTCCTTAACTATGTGTTCCCTTCATCAATGGGTCTAGAGAGCAAGGAAGCATTGCTGTAAAAGTCTCCCCCCCCCCCCAAGTTGTCCTCTACCTGACTGCCTCTGTGACTTTCCTTAAGGCCAGGTCTGATATCAAGCTACTCTCCTACACAATCACTCCTGTGGCCACCAGGATGAACTAACAGCTCTTCTACTTGGCTTTTAAAAACTTTCACAGAGTGGCTCAAAGCTATCTTTGCAGCTTCATCCTAAACTATTAGTCTCCTATTCATCCCCTGGGGTCCATTCAAAGGACCTGCTCCCTGTTTCTCAGATACCATCCTCTATCTCCTCTGTGCCTTTGTCCAGATCATCTTCCATGCTCCTTCAACCCCAGCCCCTCAGAGAATCATCTAAGACAAACTTCAAGTCCCCAGTACCCTTCTCTGGCCCCCAGATCACCCTGCATTTATTCTGTATATACAGACAGCTACAAGTCTCCTCCAATACAATAGTCCTTTGATACCAGAGATTGGTTCATTTTGGGGCTTTGCATTTCCAGTTTCTGGGCCCGAGGGTACAGAGTAGGCATTCAATAAATGATTATTGTGTTGTGCCACAGTCTCCTCTAACTGTCCTGCCTCAGTTTCCTTGAATTGTCCTGCCTCAATTTCCTTGAATTGTTCTGCCTCAATCCCTTGGTTGCAACCACCCTTTTCTGCTCATTAGAACTGAGATAATTAGGGCTATGAGATCTGGCATTCCAAAAGATAAAACTCCAGATGTCCTATCTCAGGTACCTAATTGGTTTCTCTAAGTCCCAGACTTCCTGGCTCTAGTTGGACACCTCCTAAGTCCACCCAATTTGTCTGAATTTATGGTCCTATCCCCAACTTGTCAGAACTGGATTGACCGTCTCTTCTTAGAGATTCCTGTTCATTAGAGTTTGGACTCCACTACCCACCTCCTGACTCTGTCTATCTACTGGAGCTTAGAGCCATATATAGAGAACTCACATTTGCTGCTGGATGCTTTGGACATTAGCCCTGGGGGCAACATGCCCCCAGCACAATCTCTCCCTCTTAAATAAAATATTAAAAACTCTCTAATCTCTATTTTGCCTCAGTTTCTCTCACATTTGAATAATTTTAATTCATGAATTAAAGGACAGTTTACCTGTCCAAACTGTAGATAGATGGGTAAGAGATAAAGCCAGAAGAGTAGATTCCTAACAAATCAATTAAAAAGTATTTATAAAGCATATATTACCAGATGTATTTAAATATATCTGTTAAGTCACTTCACTTCTCTGTACCTCAGTTTTCTCAAATGAGGAGGTTATACTTAATACCTACAAGATCGCCAATTCCAAATCTATGTAAGGTGCATCTGTCAGTGCATAAAAACCCCATCCCCAAATCCTGAATGGAATTCTTATTCCCCAATAGTATCCCAACAAGGATAGGAAGAGCGGATACATCTCCTCTAAAAAGGGAACAATGAGGTTTCTATTTTACTCTTTTACTTCTTCTGCTCCAACTTCTGCTTACCTAATTATCTAGTGCCAAGGACATGAAGAAGCACCATAAAAAAATTATAGAACTGAGATTCATCCCTATGACTGTATAGAGCATCCCATACTTTAGTTTCACATGTGATACCTGACTGATATACAATTGATTTTTTAAGCTTTGAATAATTAGATTTATTCCATTTCTACCTACTATTGCACAACTTCTCCATTCACTTGAATCATCCACAGGTGTGGACTGAGTCACATTCTACTAAGGAAGCAGTATAGGTTCATTCTGCTCCTGACAAAGATCTGGATACTACATTCATTGTATAAATAACACTGGATTTTAAAGACTGAACTTTACCAGAAACTTTCATTTCTTCTCTTTCATCAGGATTTATCTTTTCTACTGCATGAGCTACAGTACATTCCAAGACATCTGGCAGCTCCTATAATAAAGAGATAAGGTTTAAGAGTAGAGTACGTAAGATAATTATTAGTGAGTAATTATGTTTTTCTCCTTAATTTGTTATTGTTCAGTCATCTCAACTCTTTATAACTCCTTTGGGGCTTTTTTGGCAAAGATACTGGAATGGTCTCCAGCTCATTTTACAGAAGTGGAACAAACAGGGTTAAGTGACTTGCCCAGGGTCACACAGCTAGTAAGGGTCTGAAGTTACATTTCAACTCAGATTTTCCTGACTCCAAGCCTGGGACTCTATCCACTGTGCCTCCTAGTTGCCCTTTCCTTCTTAAAGCTAACTGCTTTTGAATCAAGGCAACCATAAGCAAATATTATATCAGAATATAATGAAAACAATGGAAAATTTTGCTAAAGAGTAATACTTGCCTAAAAAAAAACCATAAGCAAAAAAATAGTACTTCAAAAATTAAAAAAAAAAGAGAAACTTTTAAACAAATTTATTAGTAGTAGTATTATTATTTTCATCATATAACTGATAAAAAGTTCTATTGTGCCTCCAATACTACTCCACAAAATTTCATATTAAACTATAATTATAAAAGAATTCCAATGAAATTTAAATTTTATGAGATGACAGTAATAAATGGTTGGTAAATATGGATTTAATATACTTAATTTACACTTGTAATATTTCTTCTCTGAAGATTTCTTGCATGGAGACTTTTTGCAAATCATCATAGAATTATCAAATTTCAAAGTTCGAAAGCATCTCTAAAGGCATCTGGTTTAGCCTGTTAACTAGTAAAGTAGAGCATTGCACAACATACTTGCAAAGGCTGGGCTGGAAGGGAAATGGAGTCTACCACTCTGCAAGGTCCCCCACTTCCCTTTTAGATAGAAAGTTGTTTTTTTCCCCCCAAATCAAAATTAGCCTTTACAATTTCTAACTTTCCTCTTAGTTCTACCTTCTAAAACCAAGAAAACCCAATGTGATTCTTCTCTTACACCAATACCAATCTTTCAAATACTCAGACAGCCACCAAGTCGTTTCCCTTCCAGACCAAGCATCCCCAGTTCCTTCAACTGACTTCTACATGTTATTGAGGTTCTTTGCTAACCTGCCTGCTCTCTCTCAGATGCACTCCAGATCATCAGTGCTCCTCCCAAAATAAGATACCCAGAGTGAACCTGAACTTCAAGATAGGGCCCATTCAAAGTCTTGTCTTTCCTAGGATGGCCTAAGATTTAGATCCACCTTACAGATTGAACAGAAAACAGATTTTTTTAAACGATTTTTAAAAAACGATTAATAGTGTTTAATTAATGGCATAACTAGGAGTAATCAGTAGAAATATATGCAGTTACTGATAAATCCTTCTGGCTCACGGTCCATTCATTTCCTCCTCTATACCTATTATAATTTCTGGCTGTGGTCGGTAAACTAGCACAATGTTTAAAAATGACGATATAAAGAATATTCCAAGTCTTAATGCCATTTTAGATTTGAAAAACTTAAAATTGGAATACCATCTAAACCAATATCTACAAATATTTACATTAAAAAACACATTAAATATAAAAATTATGACATCTTCATCACTTTCTCTCTCTGACTGTCTCTCTCTTGTCATTTTAAACATTTCCACCAAAAGTTAGCTTATGGACCATTAGTTATTCAAAGATCTCAATTTCTGTGTCGCAATTTCTGAGACACAAAAGTGTCATGTTATAGTATTTAGGAGAAGCTGCCTCAGGGCCAAGAATACTTTGATTCAAGAACCACCTTTGACTGATGTGACTCTGCTCCAGAAAATGCTTTAAAACTATCAGCTGTAGAGCAGATGCCAACCTGCATTCATAGGGAAGGTTTCCTTACTTAATAATTCTCTATGGCAAATAAATTGCAGTTACATTCTCCTCTCCTATATGTATAAATACACATAAATGCATGCATATGTATATGTATAAATATGTATATATATACATATATATATACATTTTATATTAAATAAAACTATCATTAGATCATTAAAATTTTATTAGGGACAGTTCTATTTTGACGTTAGTGCTAGTAGAATGTTTCTTTTGATCAGTTGTTCTTTTGATCCCTGGTAATTCAATGAAAACAAATCTCCATTTATCAATTGGAATTTTTATGTTAGTCCATTATGTCTTGCTCACAAAAATGAAGACTTTTTCTGGAAAAGACATAATTAACTTTATGCTTATTTCTCTACTGATATGAACAATTCCAGCACTAATATTCAATTACTTACATATATTTAAACTTTAAAGAAAATCATCATTTCACTTACACGAACTAAATCAGGGCTGATTTGGGAGCTCCATTCATTCAGGGTTTTCTGAATACAATCTCGTAGCTGAAAAATAATAATTATAATTATTATTCCATATTTAAATAAAGAGATAAATCAGCTATCAGACAGTCCAATATTATGTCTCGGAACAGGCCTTACAAGCTCTGACTTCAAGACCTGACAGCCACATCCTGACTGTGTAAGGTTAGTGCCCCAGATAATTATTGAAAACCACTGTCTGAACAATAGTCTCTTGTCCACAAATAGTTTCTGTCCCTAATCTGGACAGAAAAAGAACAAGCTAATTAATAAAAATGATTAATAAAAAGCAATCACAAGTTCAGAGCTGGGGGCAGCTAGGTGCAGCCTTGAATTCAGGAGGACCCAAGTTCAAATCTGAACTCAGACACTTAACATTTCCTAACTGTGTGACCCTGGGCAAGTCACTTAACCGCAAGTGCCTCAGCAAAAAAAAAAAAAAAAAGTTCAGGCTTCATGTTATCCAAAGGGTCAAATCTATACCTATTTTCCATTTTAGAGCTGAAGTTGAGGCCATTTTATTTTTAAAAATTAAACAGTACCAGTTAAAATATCTAAAATTTGTAAGTTCATTCAATATATAAAGGCATTCAAGCAGAATACCGTTTTAAAGGGCAATGTCTTAAACACTTCAAAATTATATAATCTTAGAACTAGAAGAAGAAAACTTAGTTAAATCATGCCTTTCTGGTTTGGTAGAGAAATATCTAAAATGCAAGAATCAGTTTGAATAATATCTAGTAATTAGTATGAGTTATTCACTGAGAATTGGGAAAGCATCTCAAGCAATTATTGAACAGCCATAACAAAAATCACAGACTCCTATGTAATGTTCCTACTGCTGCCCCAAAATAGATATAACAAGCAAGAAAAATAATGGATTTCAAATTCCCCAAGGGCGATGACAACGTCCTGTTCATTTCTGTAATCTGCCCAATGACTTCTAGCATGGTGATTAGAATATAGAAGGCTTGAACAACTGTTATGAGTAATTAGATTCAAGGTTCAGAATTAGAAACATCCTTTCTGCTAGGAATAGGACAGCATGGACCATGGGCTTCTTCTCTCATTATCTGGACTGAGATTGCATATGACCAAAATCTTGGTTTCTATTACACAACTTCCTAATGTTTTACAAAAAGAGGTTTATTTATTATCAATTTTAAAAAACAAATATAATTTATTGGTTTGTCAACCACTATACTTTTTGGAGAGAGATATATATGCTCATCTGTAGATATTCTTTGTGGACCATGATGCAGTAAAAAAGTGTATGGGTGTTCAATTCTTTTGTGGCCTTGTGCCTCTATTTTCTCATTTGCAAATAAAGAGAATGGATTAAATGATGTATAAGGTTCCTCTTCCAATTCTAAATCCATGAACTTATAATAAAAATTCATGAGATACATACATGATTTTTCTGGAGAGTACTGATTATGCTAGGAACTGTGTTATAACATGAGCTAAAACAGGTAAAACCTAGTCCCTGTTCAAAACGGAGCTCCCAGACTAATGAAACTGCAGAGCTAAAAGTCTCCAACCTTTCCATGAAGAGCACTTCCACTGGTGGAGGTCCAAGTCATTTGGATTTTCCTTGTAAGTTTTTTCAGGTGAGGAGGGTAGTGAGTTATATGTCCATTATCTAAGGACCTACCTGGCTAAATTCAGGTAGGCTTAGCATAGAGAAAGCTGGCCGCAGGTAAAGTTCCACGCCCCCCCCCAAAATAACATAAAAAACATGTCTGTTAAATGTGGAAATTGAATCAGGGATCTTTTGAAGTATAAATTAATGGTATGCTTTAACTGATCAAATTCCATTTCAACAAAAAAAAATAGATAAAAAAGATTTCAAAGTCCTACATATTCATGGTCCACTTATTTCATATAATATTTGATAAAATTCAACTTTAGTAAAGCAAAAGAAAACAAAAGTGCTCTGAACTTTATGGTAAAGGGACTTACAGGGTAACTTTTTTCATCCAAAGATCTCATAACAATTTTCATATGCAGATCAGTGTGGAAAGAATGAATGTATTTACTGAATCTAGAGGTGCACATTCATTAAAAAAAAAAAAAAAGCAACTATTGAGATGAAGGTATATTGGTTATGATAGAATGTGGACACACAAAAAAAGTACAGGTTTTGATTACTTATGTCTATTAAAGCTACATCTAAAAGATCTTGTTTGTAAAAGTGCACTGATTACTAACACTAAGCTTAGCTGGACTCAGACTCAGAACAAATGGGAAGTACAGTAGTTTAAAAATCAATCATTTTTGGCAGGTGTCCTTTTGCAATACCCAGGACATACCTCACAGAATTATATAATCATACAAGAAATAGCATGTTATGAAATGTATTTCCTTTCTTGTTAACAAGGCAATAAGGGCTTATATGTAAATTTAACACTCTTTTGCACTCTTTAACATATTCATGGTAAAATTTTAAAATATGTACTAAACCCCTCAATATGTATCTAAGTCAGCCACTAGGTGGCACAGTGGACAGAGTGCTGGGCCCAAAGTCCAGAAGATTTTGAGTTCAAATGTGAGCTCAGATACTTTTTTTGTTGTGTGATCCCCTGGGCAAGTCACTTATCCCTGGTTTGCCTTAATTTTTCACCTGTAAAATGAGTGGAGAAGAAAATGGCCAACCTTTCCAGTATCTTTGCCTAGGAAAAGCCAAATGGAGTCAAGAAGAGTGGGGCATAACTGAAATGACTTAACAATAACAATGTACCTAAGCTCCTTCCTCCAGGGAATATAAGCTAATTTTATAGTCAGTCCAAGCAAAACATAATTAGAAAGGTAAATTTATTACAAGAGAATATACTGTATTTAGAAGAGCCAGACTTTCCAGCTCCTGCCTGACTCAGGGTCTTCCATCTTTCCTAATGCAAAATGACTCCCACCTGGGCCAGGTCCTGGCCCTGGCAATATCCACTTTCTGCTAATTTGACCTCAGGGGTTCTGTCGCCTGCTGGGCCTGGGCCTTGAGGGATGAAGAAAGCTGGTATGGAAAGGAAAGAGTCTTCTTTGTTCTTTGAAACAAGTTCAACTTTCAACTGCTGCTAAACCCTCTTCTGCCTAAGCTTCCCCATCTGATTCTGGACTTACTACACTGCTTCCACATAGATCTCCAAGTCTCTTTGGGAAGAGGGTGATGCTTTCCACTTAATAATAAATATTCTTAACACCTGGTCCCATCCTTTAAGTCCAGGTCATTCAGAACTCCTCATCCAAACCTCCATTCCCCAACCCTAGCTTCCCAATTTCTTATTCACATCCATTCAAATTTCACCACAAAATCTCAACCAAAAATGTCCCAGCCCTTCCACTATTCCCTCTGGAATGCCTATTCCACAGGCAACAAATTTCCCTTTATCCTTAAATCTTGTTATGGAAACAGTCTTTTTGATCACCCGTCCAGTCCTGCCTGCACCTCTATTCATTCTCCTCAGTTCACTGATCAAGACATAGGAGTTGGAATGCTCCTTGCTTGTCTTTCAGACATCTGGAACTGGATGTCCAGTAAACATCTTAAACTTAACATGTCCAGTGGAACTCATTACCTTTCCCCTAAACTCTCCCTGACTCTTCCCGTCCCACTTATTGTAGAGAACACCCCCATTCTCCCAGTCTCTAAGGTCTGAAACCTGAAGTTGTCTTGGATTCCTCACTCTCAGCTCTCTTCCCCATATCCAATCTGTTACCAAGTCCTGTCGAATTCACCTTTGCAAGATCTCTCTTCTGAACTTGTCACCCCTCCAGTAAAGACCCTCACTGTAGAGGACCAAGTGTTCTTGAAACAAGTAATCTTACAACAAGGTGTTAACTCAATGGAATTAAGATAATGATTCTCTCATGTACTTAGTACTTAGTATAGTTCTATAAATTGCCACCTATTCTACAAGATTGACACCTATGATGATGTTTTTACAATATAGTATATAAGAGCTAAGAGATCTGGGAGGGGAAACAGACTCGGAGATAGACAGAGGACTAGAGGCTGGAGCTCAAGCTCTTGGAATCAGACATAGACTGGAGGACAGATTTGAAGACAGAGACCCTTGTGGTGGCTGGCCTGTCCTCCTTCACAGTCTGTCTCCTTCCCCTGGGGTTGGACTAGCTTTCTGGGGTATCTTCAAATGGGCCTTGGTCTTCTTACTGGAGAAGTGAAGGAGGACAGGACAGCCACCACAAGGGTCTCTGTCTTCAAATCTGTCCTCCAGTCTTCCCCTAGGTCTAACTCTGACCTCTTAAATACTCCATTACAATTAAATCCAAGAGTATAAGCCAATTATTAGGGAACCATTATTTGTTGTAAGATTAAATCAATCATAAATGGTCAAAGGATATGAACAGACAATTCTCAGATGAAGAAATTGAAACTATTTCTAGCCATATGAAAAGATGCTCCAAGCTCCAAGTTATTAATCAGAGAAATGCACATTAAGACAACTCTGAGTTACCACTACACACTTGTCAAATTGGCTAGGATGACAGGAAAAGATAATGCACAATGTTGGAGGGGATGTGGGAAAACTGGGACACTGATACATTGTTGGTGGAATTGTGAATACATCCAGCCATTCTGGAGAGTGATTTAGAACTATGCTCAAAGAGTTATCAAACTGTGCATACCCTTTGATCCAGCAGTGCTGCTATTGGCCTTATATCCCAAAGAAATACTAAAGAGGGGAAAGGGACCTGTATGTACCAAAATGTTTGTGGCAGCCCTCTTTGTGGTGGCCAGAAACTGGAAACTGAGTGGATGCCCATCAACTGGAGAATGGCTGAATAAATTGTGGTATATGGATATTATGGAATATTATTGTCCTGTAAGAAATGACCAACAGGATGATTTCAGAAAGGCCTGGAGAGACTTACATGAACTGATGCTGAGTGAAATGAGCAGGACCAGGAGATCATTATATACTTCAACAAAAACACTATATGATGATCAATTCTGATAGAAGTGGCCATTTTCAACAATGAGATGAACCAAATCAGTTCCAAAAGAGCAGTAATGAACTGAACCAGCTACACCCAGCGAAAGAACTCTGGGAGATGATTATGAACCACTACATAGCATTTCTACTACCTCTATTTGTGTCCACTTGCATTTTTGATTCCCTTCACAGGCTAATTGTACACTATTTCAAAGTCTGATTCTTTTTGTACAGCAAAACAACTGTATGGACTTGTATACATATATTGTATTTAACTTATACTTTAAGATATTTAACATGTATCGGTTAACCTGCCATCTGGGGGAAGGGGTGGGGGGAAGGAGGGGAAAAGTTGAAACAAAAGGTTTTGCAATTGTCAATGCTGGAAAATTACGTATGCATAAAAGTTTTGTAAACTAAAAAACTATTAATCACCATGTTAAACTAGATAACCATTGTCTCATCAATTCCACTGAGTTAACACCTTGTTGTAAGAATCCTTGCCTAAATATATTTCTCCAGAGTTCTGGCCCATAACACTTTCCCACCTCAAAACTGGAATACTGCAAAGCCTGAAGGTGGGTCTACCTGCTTGGAGTCTCTCCTTACTGCAATCTATCCTCCACTTAGATACTAATCTCCCTAAGAAAAGGTCTAATTGCATCTTGACTGAGACAAAGCAATGTCTTCTAGTATCTCTACATGTAGGCTAACCCTTTCATAATTAATTAATAACATAATTAACTGATATGGTTTTAGGTTGGAAATTCATTTTTCCTCACAACTATGCTCCCTCATGTTATAAATGGGAAAACCAAGAAATTTGCCTGCGGTCACACAATCTAATAAGAAGTGGAATTCAAGCCCAGTTCTTCTACTTCTAAGTTCAGCATTCTTTTTTCACTTTGACATGACTTATCATCTATTTAATTTAAGTATGTCATTGCTGCTATAGGCAACAAATATAGACTTAAAAGTTTTTATAACTAATGCTTTTAAGATCATTTTAAGAAAGTCTGAGAATGTTTTTTTTCCCATTTAAATTTTATAAAGCACAATATGCCAAATGATTATTGTATTTTATTTTCTTATTTTTTTATTCATATCTGTGATTTCACTGTTAAATCCTCCCTCCCCCAAAATGCAGACTGGCATCTGAATTTAAAAAATCAGAGTCAAAGATTTCTCTGGAAAACTGAGCATTGAGTGACTTGCCCAATCAGCCAGTATGTTAGAAGCAATATTTGAGCTCACGTCTTTTGACTCTCCCTCCACTAGTAGGCAAGCATAATATTTATTAAACAGTCATTATGTGCCATGCATGGCACTAGGACTTGGAGACACTAAGATGAAAATAGAACAGTTTCTGTCCTCAAGGCTTACCTTTTGTTTGGAGGGAAAAGATAAATTAAAATACATAAGTAGATACAGAATAAAGGGGAATTTCAGGGGAGATTATATTAGTAAGTAGAAGCAATCAAAAAAGACTTCTGGCCTTCTTTTGAAGTAAAGTAGAGGGTCTGTAGAGATGGAGGTGGAAGTGAAGGATTTCATTCAGGACCAAGACTTCCAAGACAAAGATGCCAAGCTTTTTGAGGAATAGCAAAAAGTCAACTTTGGCTGGCCAACAGAGCTAAAGGAGAGGAATAAGTCTAGAAAAGTACTTGAAGCAGAATGAGAAGGGCTGTTCTCGAAGTTTGTACTTGATTCTGGAGCCTGAAAAAGGAATGACATGGTCAGAGATGTGATTTAGGGAAATCATTTTGGCAGTTTGCAGAGATGAACTAGAGTGGAAAAGAGACTTGAAGGAGGAAGGCCAATTCAGAGACTACTGAAATAGTCTAGTAATAGGAGCCTGGACTACAGTAGAGAGAAGTGAATGGGAGAGACAGACAGACAGAAGAAATACTGACAAAACTTGGCAGGTAACAAGCTCTGTGGGGTTCTGAGGAGTGAGGTGTGGAGTGTGATTAGTGCTTAGAATTGAAGTGACTGGAAGGATAATAGTGTCCTCAATTGAAAAAGAGAAATTTGGTGGTTGAAATGGGTCTGGGGAAAAGATGAGATCTGTTTTGGGTATGTTGAGATTCAGGTGCTGACAGGACATCCAATTCCAGGGCAGTAGAAAGAATATTAATGTTATGTTTTAGAGCCCATTTAGTTACCCCAACTGAAATGCAAGACAATTCAAACACATTCAATTCACACTTTTATTAATTAAATTCATGAGGTAAAATTTAAAACTATTATAAATATTGTAATGTTTTATTTTACCTTAATTTTATAGCACACTAAAGAAAATGCAAAACTATCTAAATTAAAGCATTTTCTCCCTTTTAAATAGATCTGTAACTCTGAAGAACTATAAAAATATCATGAAAGCCATATTACATGTTAAAAAAAAATACCACTAGCAAGCCTTCACCAACTTAACAAATCTGCCATTAGAAAAAAAGAAAGCTCTGATACATTATACAGTTAATTCTGAAAAAAATATATAGTTGAAAATTAATATCTAGATGTTAACAAGAATACTTATCAGTCTATTAAAACTAGAATTTTAAAGCACAATTAAATAGTTTAAAATGACTTTTAAATGTACATCTTGAATGGAAAAGAAGTTACTTGATGATGTCATTAGTCTGTCCACTCTTTACATCCCCCAAATATAGAATACACTTAATAGGTGGGAATGTTAAAATAAAAAATTTGTTATCAATATACATAATTGAATCGTCTTTGTATGATCAATACTTCTAGGAAAACAAAGTCCTTTTATGTCAGCCATTAATAAGGAAATAGGAAAAAAAAGACAATCATGCGAATAGAGAAAAATACCGTGTTATATTTTACACTTAAGTCATTCAAGTGACTTATTTTTAAAGTTTGAAGTAGGAACTTCCAATTACGATTTAACTTAATTTCTTTCAAAGAGTAATTTCTAAATAGCTATTACATTGGAGGCTTACTGTAATGTAGTTTTCAGAATTAATGTTATGAGACTTTGGTCTTTCTGGGAACTAAAAATTCTTGGATGAGGTTCAAGACAGATCCATTTTACACATGATACCACAATACTATACTAGTCATGTTATAATAAGTCTTTAATATATTTTGAAAAATCAAATTTCCACCTTTCCAGCCTCTTTAATAAAGTTTACTAGAAAAAGGTAGTACTGTAAATTATTTCTGTCATTGAACATATGTTCCATAGAAATAATCTTCACATGTGATATTGATAACTTTTATAAAAACTCAAGTTTTTTTTAGTGTTATAATTCTTAGTGTTGGAGCTTTGTCACTCTAACAAATCCTAAATATATGTGTGTGTGTGTGTGTGTGTGTGTGTGTGTATGTATTTTTAAAAATTGAAAGGTAATCACCTCGTAATATTTTTAGAAAAAAGGATTATGGAAACAAAGCAAAGACAACTATAAAGGCTTAAAAAATTCAATAAGCTACAGTGGATTTGTTATTCAGCAACAAAAGTCCATTTTTAAAAAATTACACCCATGATTCTTCCCCATCAGAGAATGAATCTATAGTCTTTAGAAAACTCAAAGCACAAGAAGGCAAGATGTATTTAGAGTTCAGCAGAAGCATCACCAATGCAACTAAAAACAAAAAACCTAAAACCAACAATTTGTAGTTTTTACACACTCATGGTTAAAAAAATTAATGTCACATTTAACTTCTATAATTTGAGAATAATTCATTTTACAAGTTAAACAATGATTGTAAACTTTGTTTAAAAGACATATTAGATGGGAAAAATGTATCACATTTCTAAAACTACTGCTTAGCTTTTCAGAACACACAATATTAAAAGTTAATATAAAAATGCTGTAAGGCTTTAAGCAAGCTCAAAGTCTAGATAATAATTACATTTCTAGGAATATAGTTAGATGGCTGATTTCAACAAGGCAATTTCTATTATCAAATAAGTTACCTACAAGTATAAAAAATTTCTTGCGATAGAAAGAATGTATATAATATTTTAAATGTTGGTATATTTATATCTAGATCTTTCTGAGCTAAACTAAGAAAGCTGAAACAAAATAAGTTCTGCAATTTCCTCTGGCTTCATGAGTAAGATACATTGAATGCAATCCAAAAAATATTTCACTAACACAAATTTTAAAATCATATTCAAATCATATTCAGGCCTACTGCCTATGACAAATAGTTCAGCTTAAGAATCAATGAGTGGCAAATGAATAAGATATAATTAGATGATTTTAAGGGTCCCTTCCACTATTAAAATACTATTATTTTATTTCTTGTTTTTGAACAGTTGGATTGTACCTTAAAGAATTGCTAAGTGCAACTTTGGCTCTGAATTTAAGGGTATTTTAAAAATCCCATTTGTGGTTTTGTCACCTCTTCTAGTAAGTTCTTTACACTAACAGTGGTGATCATTAATAGCATTGGCACATAATGTACTCAGCTGACTGAGAGCAGTCTACTTTTCAGGATGGCTCAAGAGGTGTAAAGATTATCAGGAACTGATTGTTGTTTTCCAAAAAAACTCAGTCATTTATGTCAAAAAAAAAATGCTACCAGTTTCTTTTCAGTTACATTGGTCTATTTTTATAGGAAACCCAAATGAGAAGAAATATGGCACAAGAACAAGGCTATATCACTATAGCTTATTTATAAGAGTCATAGTGCCAAGGAGAAAATGTTAAATTTTCACCCAAATATTCAAAAAGGAAAAAAAAGAAATCTATAGTATAGCAGAGTCCAGCTACTCTATTTATTTTGAGATGTAATTTCAATTAGTAATAAGAAAAAACTTCTCCAGTGTTTTACGTTTTTGAACTACACTTAAACCTCCTTTGTGGCCTTAAAAATTAATGAAATTTTCTTGGTTAATAAAAAAATCTATTTATCTATTTTACCCTGATGCCTATGGCCAAAATATATCTAGCAACAATTTTCTTGATTTATATTAGTCATAAAAATAAAGACTATATTGTATTTTTTATAGACAATTTCTATTAGAAAACAATAGTTTAATGAAAACAATACAATGTTTCATATATGAGTGAATTGGTCTAGAGACAGGAGCATACAGTACTTGAAAACATACTGTGTCACACCATGACTAGGTTCTTTGCCTCACTGACACAATTTGAAGTTTATAACTTTTGGTTTTTATATCTTAGGAATTTTTGACTTGAAAAAAATTACTTTTTTGCTGTGTAAAGTCAGTAGGCTGTCCAATGAAAGATTAAGAATCTCTTCTTTTGGCCTGGATGATGTAGCCTTTTGATTTGATAATTCCTCTGCTTTTAACAATGACTGAATACCGAAGTACCCACAGGGGAACCCACTCATTTGCTCGGATGTCTGGGAGGCTCTCCTGAAGAGCTTCTTGGAAACTTGCTTCAGAAAGCAGTTCTAGGGAGAGAAATCATCACATGAGATCAATAATGATGTTTAAGCCCTTCCATCAAAAACATACACAAGCAGCAAAGACTTAAAATCTAAAATAAAAGTGAGTAAAGTTATGTCATCATAATGTCTATGATATTTATCAGAAACTTCTCATACAGAAATTCTTATGAAATACACATTATTGCTCTGGGCTGAAAGATCAAGATACAACTGACTATCAGAGATACCAATTTAAATGTGAAGTACCTAGTTCAGAAAGGAACATGTTATTAATCAATTAAGTGCACAGTAAGCACCTCAAATCTGTGCCAATCACTGTTAACTCTTAGCTATATTAAGAATGTAAAAGGTTCAGACATTTTACATTTATATAGGGCTTTCTATATTTTCATACTCATCACCATATTTAATCAACATGATAATCCTGAGGTAAAAAAGCTAAGGGAAATCCAACATCATGCCATCAGAGTGGAGGAGCCAAGATGCAAACCTGGCTTCTTCTCAGTGTATCACTAATGTCACTATATCATAGTGATTCCTATGACTTTTCTACTCAATCACTGACAAATCTTTGTAAAAAAAGGAGTTATCCTAACTAAAGAGACTGGAAACTTGCAATCAAAGGCCATTGGGAAAAACCTTATCTACCAGAGAAAAGAAAAAACATTGTAGCAAATCATCCATAGAAGAAAATTACTAATTCTGAGAGGGTTTGGATCATTTTGAAATACAGGAAAGAATCAGGGTGAAAGGATCCTACTCCCCCACCAGATAGGGCTATAATCTTATAAAAACAGATCACTACAACAGAATGTGAAATAAAATGAAAATAGACACTATCTGTCCACATTTGCCCAGGACCCTCAAATTAGTTATTTCTTCACAGTCAGACTTGGGTTTTCTAAATAAATGTGGCAGGAGGTATGGTGGCCCAACCTGAGACTGGGGCTAGATGCAATCATTCTTTCTGGCCTAAGGAACCTCTGGCAAATTCACCCACTCTCACTCTTGTTTTCCCATCTATGAAATGGGTTTAATTCCATCCATCTCCCAGGGATGTGGTGAAGAACATCATCCACAGATTTCTGAAAGTGATCTTAGAGATCTAGTTCAACTTCTTATTTTACAGATGAGGAAAATGAGAACCAAAGAGGACTTACTCAAGGTCATACAGAACTGGATTTGAATTCAGATCCTCTGATTTCAAGGCCAACAAGCTTTCCACTAGTTTATGCTGACTCTCTAGATTTTGTAATTTCTTAAGTGCTTTATAAATATCAAATGCGATTGTTATTACAAATAATTAGCAGTCGCATGATTAATTTAAAAATCACATACTTGACTCAAGTTTACATTTTGTTTTTTTGTATTTTCTTTTAAAGCAGAGAGGCCTTTCTAAAGTTGGGCTTTACTTATAATCATGAGCTTGTATTTTCCTGAAAACATGACCAATTAATGACAAAAGCAGTAAAAAATTCACTGTGGGTAATTAAGATTATTCTACAAGAATAAAGGTTCCAGACCAAAATGGTCTTTTGGGCCTTTTAATTTACTTTCCATATGGCTCACAACAATATAGTATACCCTCATTGAACTGAATCTCAAGACTCTAAAGACCATATTGTTTAGTAAGTTTATGAAATAATTATCTAGGGTCTCTTTCCCCAGAAGCTGTGATGTTATAAATATGGGAACTAAGCAAAATTATTTCAATCAAAGAGTTTATACTATTCATTAACCTAAGTGCTTCATTAACTCCTCAGGAATGACTAAAATAACTGACTTTGGCATTCATGTTAAGAGAAGAATTTCTCCACAATGGGTCAAAGTTTATTATGGATTTTTTTAAAGCAGTGCACCCAGAACTGACCTAGACAAAGTTCTCTAACTAAAGGTTTAGTATCAAAGCTATTAAGCTAAGTTCGTGAATGGTAATGACAGACAACACATTTATTCATTCAGACACAAATTAAACATTTATGTGCAAAGCATTATTCTAGCATACTGAGGGAGATGAAAAGATAAATAAGATATGTAATATTTTTCTCTAAAATGTAATATTCTCTGGGAGCAGCCTTCATTTCAGTAGAGTAATCACCACAAATGCAGCCAGGGATTAATGTCCAAATCCTATATTGTCTCCTTAGTTTTCTTCTAGTCCAGATCCTTTATTATCTCCTTCCTGGGGTTGGGCAGCTTTCTGGAGAGCTTTTCAGTCTGGCTTTGGTTCGAGAGCTTGAGCTCCTGCCTGCCGTCTCTGGCTTCTGAATCTCCCCAACTGAATCCTGGCTAAGGCTCCTAGCTTATATATTCTCTCTTAAAGGTGTGAATCTTGTAGAACTATAGTAAGTACTAAATACATGTACTGAACTAGAGAACTGTTAAGCACCATGCTAAATTAGATAACTATTGTCTCTATCAATTCCACTGACTTAGCACCTTGTTTCAAGTTCTGGCCCAAAACAAAGGTACCCAAGAGAATATTGTACACAGCAACAAGATTATATGATGATCAACTGCAATGGACTTGGCTTTTTTCAACAATGAGATGATTCAAGACAATTCTAATAGATTTGTGATGGAAAGTGCCATCCTCATCTAGGGAAAAACCTATGGAGACTGAATATGGACCAAAGCTTAGTATTTTCACCTTTTTTGTTGCTGTTTGCTTGTTCTTTTTTCTTTTTCTTGTGTCCCCCAGCCCCTTTTGATTTGACTTTTCTTGTGCAACATGAAAAACACAGAAATATTTAACTAAATAGGATTGCTTACTGTCTAGGGATGAGGGGAGGGATAGAAGAAGGGAGAAAAGTTTGGAACACAAGGATTTGCAAAGGTGAATGTTGAAGACTGTTTTTGCATGTATTTTGAAAAATAAAAAACTATTATAAAAAAATAAAATTTTCTTTGTTATGATTTTTAAAAAAAATAAGGTATCGCATAAAACAATCAACATTTTTTCCACATATTTGTTCACATACTTGTGTACATATTAAATACCTCTACATACATACATACACACACAAATGCCTACTCAAAAGAGTGATAGAAATTCTTCTAAGTATTTATTTTACCATAATAATGGAGTGGTAATTTAATCTAAATGTCAGAGAAAAATGTCACAGAGAAGCAAAGTACCAGCAAAAGCAGTGTTTGTTATTATTTGTATTATATTGAAAGGTCAACTTATTAAGTCTGATAAAACCTCTATAAAAATAACTCTCTAATAAACTACCTTTGCTTCCTTTAGAATTAAGTTTCCAATTTAGAGAAATAAGCATTAATATTTCTACACTAGCTGTTCTTTTCTTTTCTGGCTCATTTTATAGATGAAGAAAATGAGACAAATAGGATTAAATGACATGCCAAATATAGGCATGAGATAGATGTGAACTTAGGTTTTCCTGACTCCAGGCCTAGTATTGTATCCACTGTATTCAATAGAAATAAATAGATCTATATCTGTTTTGTGTTTATGTATACTGATTCTACTCATATAATATATATATGTATGTATCTTCAGATAGAGCTTTCTTCCTAAAAGGGGACACTTTGATGTTTTTCTATGTATTCCCTATTCTAGCAGTGTCTGGCATATAACAAGCACTTAATAAGTGCTTATTGAGTGATAATAATAAATATCATTTAATCTCAGAATATTATCCATAAGTATATTTAAAATTGATGAAATTAAATCCAATCATCACTCTCTTATACAGGAAGCTTGGGCTAACTTTTTTTGTTAAATGTATAATCATTTACAACATTTTCATATTAGTTATATTGTGAAAGAAAAATCTGAACAAAAGAGAAAAACTATAAGAAAGAAGGCAAATAAATAATAAAGGTGAAAATAAAATGCTTTGATCTGTATTCAGTCATCATAGCTCTTTTCTTGAATGCAGATATCATTTTCCATTTAAGTTAACTTGTAAACATTAATAAAACATTTATTCCCTTTTCCCACTTCCTTACAATAGTCCCTTTGAGTGCAAAGGGGATTTTTCTTAATTTGACTAATAATTGGTCTCATCAGTGATTTCACCAAAGTGGGCATATGTTCCATAATTGCAATTGGCAGTCCCTCTTCTTCTCTATATTTTTTGCCCTCATTGCTCCATAAATCCTCATTTCTCTTACATGATAGACCCATCTTCTCTTTTCTTATATAAAAGGTTATATCATTTTTCAATATAGTTTTTCTGTGGTAACATGCTATAGAGACTCCTTATGCCTAAACCATGCTCTTTTATTACTTATAATTGTCATGAAGATCCTTGGGGTTTTAAACATTTCCACAAAGTTTTCTTGTTGAATGAATGAAATGGAAGGAAAAAAAAAATTTACTAATTGCATAATATGTGCCACTTAGGGTGTTCTACACTTGAGGATACAAACACTGTCTCTCAAAGGAACACATAAAAGAATAATATTGATATACAACTATGAGAATATTCCAGGTTTTAGCTTCTTGTAACAAACATTTGAAAGCTATGCTATATGTTCTTATTCTAACTGCTAATCAAATTAATTTGCTTCATGTTGCCAACATTTTAAAAAAGGTGGATTATTTTCTTTCATTATCAGAATACCTTGATTGAAATGATATTTCAGATCAATAACTATAAAAATCTAATAATTCCAAGCAGAGAAGAGTGTGCAGTTACACATTACTCAAAATGATAGGTCATAAGTATTAAGTTTTCAATTGCTTAGTGATTAAATTGCAAGTACTTTCCCCAGATTACTCAGATATCCTGACACTTTCTTTAATAAGGCAGCACCTTGGTTCTCTGAAAATAATTGTTGCATTAAGTTAAACAAACATAATACTTTTCCAATTTTTGCATATATCAACAGATCAGACTTTTAGACTCTGCTCTACTTCTTTTCTTTCTGCTTATCCAGAAAGAAATGTGAGACTTTCTGAGAACAAGATTCAAAGGTACTTGAATTTTGAATTCACTCAGATAACCATTTCAGATCCCAGAGTTTCTTATCTATCACAGCACATGGTTAAAACCTAACAGGCTTTTTTGTATAGCTAAGAGATATTTTTGCCTATCTTTATAAATAGAAATACCAGGCTCACCTTTAGGATCATTATGCGTTAATAGTTGGATGTCAAACTCCTTAGCAAATGCTGTTAAATCAGGTGGCATCACACAGCAGGAGGCAAGATTAACTTGGTTACTATTTGGCTTTACCTACAAGTGAAAAGAATTTTCACTTAACTAAGATTTTCAAGACCAATCTTGAATTCTTAGAAATGTATAAGTTCCTGCTTTTAAACAAAACACTTTTCTAAGCACAGTTCCAATCAAGCTTTATTCAGAACCTAGTTCAAGGACACATGCATGTGTCACTGCTACTCATAAGAAAAATATATACATTACAAGGAAATCAAAACTCAATTGACAGGCACATTCAGTTTTTAAGGGAATTTTAAAGTTGTTTTATAAGCAAAGAACAGTTTTGTTACAGAATTTTATCATGAAATTCAGAGGTCACCACCACTATCTATGATTCATTGTAGAAGAATGTCACAGTAGCAAAAGAAGGAAGGAAGAACAATGATCAGGTTTTTCCAAAATTACTTTAAAATTTCACAAAAATTTATAAGTGATGCTGCAGAAAAATAAAAGGAATGACACTACTGTATTTTTCTACTGCTATAGTTACAAGGTCATTCTTCCACTTTGGGAGCTACTAAAGAAATTATTTCAACACTAAGTTTTCAAATGATGAAATTATGAATATATTCACTAGCCTATGTCAATGATAACTAAGTTAGGGTAAATGGCTAAGATAAGAAAAATGTTAAATATCCAATGCTAAAAATGCCTACTATAAGACTCACTTAACAGAATGCTGCATTTGCTTTAAAATATACAATATTCTAGTCTTAAAGACTAAGAGCAAAGCAAGGGGGAACATTTTAGGGAAGGAAGAGGATCAAATCCATAGAATCATATAAGGTGAGAGCTGGAAGGCACTGAAAAATCATCCAATCCAGTCTATTTCACCCTGGGGGAACTGATACCTGGCAAATGAAGTGGCTTTCCAAGGTCACCCAGGCATGAAGCAACAAAGCCACCATTTGAACTGAGGTCCTCTGCCTCTCAATTCAATCTTTCCATTGCACAACATGCACTATTTTGGTGATGGACACTTCCAGTGCTTGGGGCTCCCTGAGTCACAATAAGATTAAAATGCTTGAAAGGGGAAAGGATAGAGGTAAATAAGGGAGTAAAAATAGATGTGAGAGATAAAAACAAAACCTCTCTCTCCAACTCACATTTGCAGTAAAAGGATAATTCTATTAAGTAAGAATTTTAATAAATAATGCTATCAACAAAATTTTATTAAGGATATTCCCCCATTCTGGCAGACCAGTCTGATGTAACCCATACATAAAGGATACAATGTTTTGACCAGATAAGTAGCAAAGAACCAGTATCTTCTCATCTTTCTATGAATGTTTCAATGTACATTTAAAAATATTTTAATTTATTCAACTGAGGTTAATAACAAAATAATAATCCCTAATATTAATCAGAAATGCAAAGTTACTTTATTAAATTTCCCTTTTATATCTTAAAACTCTTACACTCAGAAAAATCTATAGATACTGAGTTCTATACTATGGGTAAAAGCAAAGACCTTAAAATCCTGTTTTCTAACAGTATTAATTTTTTACCTGTGCCCATTGGTACAGCTGCTCCAACTGGGCTTTGTCCAGGTCAGAGGTCCCTATGGCCACGACCTTTTTGTTTTGAACCAAGTTCTCTAGTTCTTCCCAATAAGGCTGCAGATGCTCCAAAGCAAGATTAACTCCATCTTCAACAGGGGGTGAAGCAATGATCACAGAATCCAGCTGAGCAATTCCCAGAGCAGAGCATGCTGACAGGAGAGCAGACAGAGCAGAATATTCAGACAGTTCTGGACCACACATTTGAAAGATGCATTTCCAATACTCTTGAAGCAGCTCCCAGGATCCTGTCCACACTCCAGGCCAGCTTCTGATCCAATTGTCTGTCTCTCCCCACACCCCTTCTTTTAATTTATCTCCTGTCTTGTTTTGTCTAGCAGAGAAGTGACTATTCCTTCCTCCCTGTACTTCCAGAGCACAAAGTCTTATGTGAGACCTCTAACTGTGAACAGTGTGGCCCCTTTCTTCTGCGCCTGAGACTCCTGCTGGGAAGTCTCCATTTCTTCACTGCTCTTGCTGTAAAGGTAGAAAGGAAAAAAAATCTACCTACGCCATGCTACCTCAAGTATATGCCTCTAAAGTTTCCTGGTTAATATTTTTAGATCCTTCCTTATCTAAAATTAAGACTCTGGTAAATGAATTTGCATTCTTGTACATTTATAGAAACAAGTAATTGACTTTCATAAAGCATAAGCATTTATCAGTATCAGCATGTTTTTAAACATGACTGCTCATTTTAAAGATGGAAAGTTAAAAATGATTTATTTCAGTTGTCAACAACAATACTTTTCCATTAGTTACAGGAAAAAAAATACATAACATTATATACCTAATACTAAAGTGACTACAGAGCTGCAAGGAGACGTTGTGGAAAACATTAGACAGGGTAAACTATAATTTTGTGCTATTTCTCAGATAACAATAAAATTAATAAAACACTACTAAAAATGATAACCTGGGTTCTAACACATTCAACAATGTACTTAGTTTAAGGCAAAGACTACTTTTAATGTACCAAAATAATCACCTATTATCAACCTTATATATTAGAATGACTCATACATCTTGTGTCTGAAATTTAAAGGAGTCTTTAAAACAGAAAATGATTTCTCATAAGATTAGTCTACTTTCTCTGATACCAACTAGTGACAATTTATAAGACTATATTAATATAAATTCCAATATTAAGGAAAAAAGCAGTCAGTTCTTGCTTACCCATTTCAACTGCACTTCTCATTGATGAAGAGTTTGATCCTACAATAAACAGTTTTGCTGGGCACCAAATAAAAACAAAACAAGTTGGTAAGTATTAACTTTTCAATGCTAAATATACATATATATATATATATACACAATACATTTTAAAGTACTCAAGAATTCTTCTGTTCTCACTTTTATCTGTTGAATTTAGCTCTCTAATTATAAAGTTTATGTCTATAACAATTCCTTAATGATATGCCATATTAGCAGAAATGTACTCATCAAAAAAGTATATTAATTGGAACAAGACAGATTAAGTAAACAGTTCAGATCATGAAACTTAAAAGAGTTTATTTGACAAGAATAGGAGATCCACAAGTTTCTATCAGTATGAATCTTTCTCATCAAACAAAATCTCAAGAAAATATTTCCTCTCCTTCTAAGAGAAGAACAGAAGAAAGGGAACCTGGCAGTCTGCCAAAGTGTTAATGTCCCCTTAGGTAAGAATGAGAATCGTTCCTGACCTACAGTCACCATCAGTGCCTTATGCCAGCCCAGGATAAAGAACTTGTTCACTCTTTGGGAAAGTCAGACAACTGGGTTTTCTTTTGTACTGGCCAAAAGAGGCTTTATTTACTGAAATACATGCAATTTTATTGACCACAAAATACCAGTATGTCATGGAGATAAATACTTTCTGGCCTCAAAAATAAATGCATTAATTTTTTTTTTAATAAAATGTTCCTTGTATATATTTTTTTTTTTTTTGGTATGCAGCTAAAGAGACTGCCTATCTTGCCTGTCCTATGATTCTGACCTTTAATGACCCATTCTCAGGAGTGAATACCCATAACCTCTCTAGGGAAGAAAATAGGAGGGGCAGCACCAATGCTGGACTGGCACCCATCAAATAAGTACAAAACATTCTCAAGCCTGTATAAACTTGATTATCTTGCACTCATTGTATTATTTTCTATTTCAATTATGTAGAAAAGCATTTTGAAATTGACTTTCAGTTTAGTTAAAAACAGGGAAGTTTGCTTATATGTTAGCCAGGAAAGAAGAAGCCTAGTCAGGTTTATTTGGAATTTAAGATTAAACTAGTAGTAATAAAGAAAAAAATAAATCCTTTGGAGGCAATGGTTTTTATTTTATGTAAAATGGCCACTATTTTCAGCCTACAAGATCCATTTCTTCAATAATATGCTCTACTTTAAGTAAATCTGATATGCAAAAATGTAAATTTATATAAGTGATCTATGGAGAAAAGAGAAAAAGAAGGAAAGAAAGGCAAGTGCTAGCCACCTTGTTATTAGATTTTATCCATTTCATTCTCCTTTGGGAACTTGTTACATCCAGGTTCCAGGTTCTTTAACATCCTCAAATCTCTTCCTTTCTATTAATCTTTAATCAGGTATAGGCCTTTCTAAATATGAAAAGGCTGAATGCTTTGCCCAACACTTAACCCAAGTATTCCTTCAAGTTACCATCCTAAAAGGAGGTTCTATCTACTGGCACCAATTCTCTCAAAAATGGTTAATGCAATATTCTCAAATTTTTTTCATATATTTGTCTCATTTCCCTAATTAGATTGTAAACTCTTTGATGGCAGAGATTATGTATACTCTTAATGTGCCTAACAACATTATATACAAATTAGACATCTGACATTTGATTAAAAAATTAAATGAATGAGGATTCACTACAAGATTATTTTAAATAATGACTAACTCTTCCATATTTGAAGTATTCAGTTTATTATAATTCAACTCATACAACTTTCCAAGAACATATTACTACATGCTCAGCCTTCTTCTCATGACCCTATCAGAATCTTTTCCCTTTTCAGGATTGTTATCTGAAAGAGTTAAGAGGAAATGAATATGATGAGCATCTAAGAGTCAAGCACAAGGGCTAATAATTAGAGAGAATTTACTAACCTAGGCCTGCTCAGACTGGATCCTGGAATTCTTACATTTTATTAAACTGGGAGCTTCACTTCTTGGCTGAGCATTCATAAGGATAATCAATGCTGACTCCAACTTACTTGTCCAGCCCGGTCACCTGACTTTCCTACAAACATTTTATCTGTTTCAGTGAAACCCAATGTTTAATCTCATTTCCCGTTCTCTCAGACATCGGCATATCCTATCTGTCACTAATCCTCTCTTCAGAGGCCCAGTTTAGGGGCTACAAAATTTTCCTTGAGCTTCTGCCTCTCATCTCCCAAAGCTGGGAAGCTATGCTCACTTCCTCAATTGCATCATGTTGGATTATGTTGCAGACTCAACCATCCAGCTAGACTATAAGCTCCCTAAGGAACTGTCACTTCCCATCTTTGTAGCACACTGCACACAGTAGGTACTTAATAAGTGTTCAATTGAAGCAATAGAGCATGTACAAAAAGGATGCTCACTGTATTACAATCCTATATAATATAGCTACAACAATGATGTAATGAGAATGTCTCTAAGGGGAGGAATTTTCAACCAAAGCTCTCCTTTCCACAGCACCAGCAGCCTTACTGCTTTCCTTGCCTTGCCACTGTGGCTTTTTGGAAGCAAGAAGGGACTTTTGCAGCAGATGCTTCCATGTTAACAGCGAAAAGCAGAAAAATGAAAAGAGAAGAACCTATATTAAGTAGAAGTCTATTCATCCTTCATGTAATTGCCAGAGGAACATTCCTAACCCATAGGTCTCCTTTGGCATTCCACAGCTCAGAAAGCTTCAGTGGCTCTCTATTGCCTGGTGAGTAAAATCCCAGAGACCTCTGCTTGCATCTGAAAACTCTTCACAACCTGGCAGTTCAATTTCCCTTTAACTCTGACTTTGGGATTTCCTCCCAATGAAGGAAACTCCCTCTACCAATGTAGCTTGCACCTGTTCTCCTTTAAGAACTGAGAAGCTAAGAGTTTTGGCTCAGGACTGCAGAGCTAGGAGGGGTCAGGGGTGGATTCGAACCGAGATTTTCCTGGCTTTGAGGACGTTCTCTCCACTATGCCATTCTGTCACTGTCAGGGCAGAGGGACAAAAGTTCTGTTTGGTAAAAAAAAAAAAAAGGCAGCTGCAATCAAGAGAAGCTTCCTTAACTATGTGTTCCCTTCATCAATGGGTCTAGAGAGCAAGGAAGCATTGCTGTAAAAGTCTCCCCCCCCCCCCAAGTTGTCCTCTACCTGACTGCCTCTGTGACTTTCCTTAAGGCCAGGTCTGATATCAAGCTACTCTCCTACACAATCACTCCTGTGGCCACCAGGATGAACTAACAGCTCTTCTACTTGGCTTTTAAAAACTTTCACAGAGTGGCTCAAAGCTATCTTTGCAGCTTCATCCTAAACTATTAGTCTCCTATTCATCCCCTGGGGTCCATTCAAAGGACCTGCTCCCTGTTTCTCAGATACCATCCTCTATCTCCTCTGTGCCTTTGTCCAGATCATCTTCCATGCTCCTTCAACCCCAGCCCCTCAGAGAATCATCTAAGACAAACTTCAAGTCCCCAGTACCCTTCTCTGGCCCCCAGATCACCCTGCATTTATTCTGTATATACAGACAGCTACAAGTCTCCTCCAATACAATAGTCCTTTGATACCAGAGATTGGTTCATTTTGGGGCTTTGCATTTCCAGTTTCTGGGCCCGAGGGTACAGAGTAGGCATTCAATAAATGATTATTGTGTTGTGCCACAGTCTCCTCTAACTGTCCTGCCTCAGTTTCCTTGAATTGTCCTGCCTCAATTTCCTTGAATTGTTCTGCCTCAATCCCTTGGTTGCAACCACCCTTTTCTGCTCATTAGAACTGAGATAATTAGGGCTATGAGATCTGGCATTCCAAAAGATAAAACTCCAGATGTCCTATCTCAGGTACCTAATTGGTTTCTCTAAGTCCCAGACTTCCTGGCTCTAGTTGGACACCTCCTAAGTCCACCCAATTTGTCTGAATTTATGGTCCTATCCCCAACTTGTCAGAACTGGATTGACCGTCTCTTCTTAGAGATTCCTGTTCATTAGAGTTTGGACTCCACTACCCACCTCCTGACTCTGTCTATCTACTGGAGCTTAGAGCCATATATAGAGAACTCACATTTGCTGCTGGATGCTTTGGACATTAGCCCTGGGGGCAACATGCCCCCAGCACAATCTCTCCCTCTTAAATAAAATATTAAAAACTCTCTAATCTCTATTTTGCCTCAGTTTCTCTCACATTTGAATAATTTTAATTCATGAATTAAAGGACAGTTTACCTGTCCAAACTGTAGATAGATGGGTAAGAGATAAAGCCAGAAGAGTAGATTCCTAACAAATCAATTAAAAAGTATTTATAAAGCATATATTACCAGATGTATTTAAATATATCTGTTAAGTCACTTCACTTCTCTGTACCTCAGTTTTCTCAAATGAGGAGGTTATACTTAATACCTACAAGATCGCCAATTCCAAATCTATGTAAGGTGCATCTGTCAGTGCATAAAAACCCCATCCCCAAATCCTGAATGGAATTCTTATTCCCCAATAGTATCCCAACAAGGATAGGAAGAGCGGATACATCTCCTCTAAAAAGGGAACAATGAGGTTTCTATTTTACTCTTTTACTTCTTCTGCTCCAACTTCTGCTTACCTAATTATCTAGTGCCAAGGACATGAAGAAGCACCATAAAAAAATTATAGAACTGAGATTCATCCCTATGACTGTATAGAGCATCCCATACTTTAGTTTCACATGTGATACCTGACTGATATACAATTGATTTTTTAAGCTTTGAATAATTAGATTTATTCCATTTCTACCTACTATTGCACAACTTCTCCATTCACTTGAATCATCCACAGGTGTGGACTGAGTCACATTCTACTAAGGAAGCAGTATAGGTTCATTCTGCTCCTGACAAAGATCTGGATACTACATTCATTGTATAAATAACACTGGATTTTAAAGACTGAACTTTACCAGAAACTTTCATTTCTTCTCTTTCATCAGGATTTATCTTTTCTACTGCATGAGCTACAGTACATTCCAAGACATCTGGCAGCTCCTATAATAAAGAGATAAGGTTTAAGAGTAGAGTACGTAAGATAATTATTAGTGAGTAATTATGTTTTTCTCCTTAATTTGTTATTGTTCAGTCATCTCAACTCTTTATAACTCCTTTGGGGCTTTTTTGGCAAAGATACTGGAATGGTCTCCAGCTCATTTTACAGAAGTGGAACAAACAGGGTTAAGTGACTTGCCCAGGGTCACACAGCTAGTAAGGGTCTGAAGTTACATTTCAACTCAGATTTTCCTGACTCCAAGCCTGGGACTCTATCCACTGTGCCTCCTAGTTGCCCTTTCCTTCTTAAAGCTAACTGCTTTTGAATCAAGGCAACCATAAGCAAATATTATATCAGAATATAATGAAAACAATGGAAAATTTTGCTAAAGAGTAATACTTGCCTAAAAAAAAACCATAAGCAAAAAAATAGTACTTCAAAAATTAAAAAAAAAAGAGAAACTTTTAAACAAATTTATTAGTAGTAGTATTATTATTTTCATCATATAACTGATAAAAAGTTCTATTGTGCCTCCAATACTACTCCACAAAATTTCATATTAAACTATAATTATAAAAGAATTCCAATGAAATTTAAATTTTATGAGATGACAGTAATAAATGGTTGGTAAATATGGATTTAATATACTTAATTTACACTTGTAATATTTCTTCTCTGAAGATTTCTTGCATGGAGACTTTTTGCAAATCATCATAGAATTATCAAATTTCAAAGTTCGAAAGCATCTCTAAAGGCATCTGGTTTAGCCTGTTAACTAGTAAAGTAGAGCATTGCACAACATACTTGCAAAGGCTGGGCTGGAAGGGAAATGGAGTCTACCACTCTGCAAGGTCCCCCACTTCCCTTTTAGATAGAAAGTTGTTTTTTTCCCCCCAAATCAAAATTAGCCTTTACAATTTCTAACTTTCCTCTTAGTTCTACCTTCTAAAACCAAGAAAACCCAATGTGATTCTTCTCTTACACCAATACCAATCTTTCAAATACTCAGACAGCCACCAAGTCGTTTCCCTTCCAGACCAAGCATCCCCAGTTCCTTCAACTGACTTCTACATGTTATTGAGGTTCTTTGCTAACCTGCCTGCTCTCTCTCAGATGCACTCCAGATCATCAGTGCTCCTCCCAAAATAAGATACCCAGAGTGAACCTGAACTTCAAGATAGGGCCCATTCAAAGTCTTGTCTTTCCTAGGATGGCCTAAGATTTAGATCCACCTTACAGATTGAACAGAAAACAGATTTTTTTAAACGATTTTTAAAAAACGATTAATAGTGTTTAATTAATGGCATAACTAGGAGTAATCAGTAGAAATATATGCAGTTACTGATAAATCCTTCTGGCTCACGGTCCATTCATTTCCTCCTCTATACCTATTATAATTTCTGGCTGTGGTCGGTAAACTAGCACAATGTTTAAAAATGACGATATAAAGAATATTCCAAGTCTTAATGCCATTTTAGATTTGAAAAACTTAAAATTGGAATACCATCTAAACCAATATCTACAAATATTTACATTAAAAAACACATTAAATATAAAAATTATGACATCTTCATCACTTTCTCTCTCTGACTGTCTCTCTCTTGTCATTTTAAACATTTCCACCAAAAGTTAGCTTATGGACCATTAGTTATTCAAAGATCTCAATTTCTGTGTCGCAATTTCTGAGACACAAAAGTGTCATGTTATAGTATTTAGGAGAAGCTGCCTCAGGGCCAAGAATACTTTGATTCAAGAACCACCTTTGACTGATGTGACTCTGCTCCAGAAAATGCTTTAAAACTATCAGCTGTAGAGCAGATGCCAACCTGCATTCATAGGGAAGGTTTCCTTACTTAATAATTCTCTATGGCAAATAAATTGCAGTTACATTCTCCTCTCCTATATGTATAAATACACATAAATGCATGCATATGTATATGTATAAATATGTATATATATACATATATATATACATTTTATATTAAATAAAACTATCATTAGATCATTAAAATTTTATTAGGGACAGTTCTATTTTGACGTTAGTGCTAGTAGAATGTTTCTTTTGATCAGTTGTTCTTTTGATCCCTGGTAATTCAATGAAAACAAATCTCCATTTATCAATTGGAATTTTTATGTTAGTCCATTATGTCTTGCTCACAAAAATGAAGACTTTTTCTGGAAAAGACATAATTAACTTTATGCTTATTTCTCTACTGATATGAACAATTCCAGCACTAATATTCAATTACTTACATATATTTAAACTTTAAAGAAAATCATCATTTCACTTACACGAACTAAATCAGGGCTGATTTGGGAGCTCCATTCATTCAGGGTTTTCTGAATACAATCTCGTAGCTGAAAAATAATAATTATAATTATTATTCCATATTTAAATAAAGAGATAAATCAGCTATCAGACAGTCCAATATTATGTCTCGGAACAGGCCTTACAAGCTCTGACTTCAAGACCTGACAGCCACATCCTGACTGTGTAAGGTTAGTGCCCCAGATAATTATTGAAAACCACTGTCTGAACAATAGTCTCTTGTCCACAAATAGTTTCTGTCCCTAATCTGGACAGAAAAAGAACAAGCTAATTAATAAAAATGATTAATAAAAAGCAATCACAAGTTCAGAGCTGGGGGCAGCTAGGTGCAGCCTTGAATTCAGGAGGACCCAAGTTCAAATCTGAACTCAGACACTTAACATTTCCTAACTGTGTGACCCTGGGCAAGTCACTTAACCGCAAGTGCCTCAGCAAAAAAAAAAAAAAAAAGTTCAGGCTTCATGTTATCCAAAGGGTCAAATCTATACCTATTTTCCATTTTAGAGCTGAAGTTGAGGCCATTTTATTTTTAAAAATTAAACAGTACCAGTTAAAATATCTAAAATTTGTAAGTTCATTCAATATATAAAGGCATTCAAGCAGAATACCGTTTTAAAGGGCAATGTCTTAAACACTTCAAAATTATATAATCTTAGAACTAGAAGAAGAAAACTTAGTTAAATCATGCCTTTCTGGTTTGGTAGAGAAATATCTAAAATGCAAGAATCAGTTTGAATAATATCTAGTAATTAGTATGAGTTATTCACTGAGAATTGGGAAAGCATCTCAAGCAATTATTGAACAGCCATAACAAAAATCACAGACTCCTATGTAATGTTCCTACTGCTGCCCCAAAATAGATATAACAAGCAAGAAAAATAATGGATTTCAAATTCCCCAAGGGCGATGACAACGTCCTGTTCATTTCTGTAATCTGCCCAATGACTTCTAGCATGGTGATTAGAATATAGAAGGCTTGAACAACTGTTATGAGTAATTAGATTCAAGGTTCAGAATTAGAAACATCCTTTCTGCTAGGAATAGGACAGCATGGACCATGGGCTTCTTCTCTCATTATCTGGACTGAGATTGCATATGACCAAAATCTTGGTTTCTATTACACAACTTCCTAATGTTTTACAAAAAGAGGTTTATTTATTATCAATTTTAAAAAACAAATATAATTTATTGGTTTGTCAACCACTATACTTTTTGGAGAGAGATATATATGCTCATCTGTAGATATTCTTTGTGGACCATGATGCAGTAAAAAAGTGTATGGGTGTTCAATTCTTTTGTGGCCTTGTGCCTCTATTTTCTCATTTGCAAATAAAGAGAATGGATTAAATGATGTATAAGGTTCCTCTTCCAATTCTAAATCCATGAACTTATAATAAAAATTCATGAGATACATACATGATTTTTCTGGAGAGTACTGATTATGCTAGGAACTGTGTTATAACATGAGCTAAAACAGGTAAAACCTAGTCCCTGTTCAAAACGGAGCTCCCAGACTAATGAAACTGCAGAGCTAAAAGTCTCCAACCTTTCCATGAAGAGCACTTCCACTGGTGGAGGTCCAAGTCATTTGGATTTTCCTTGTAAGTTTTTTCAGGTGAGGAGGGTAGTGAGTTATATGTCCATTATCTAAGGACCTACCTGGCTAAATTCAGGTAGGCTTAGCATAGAGAAAGCTGGCCGCAGGTAAAGTTCCACGCCCCCCCCCAAAATAACATAAAAAACATGTCTGTTAAATGTGGAAATTGAATCAGGGATCTTTTGAAGTATAAATTAATGGTATGCTTTAACTGATCAAATTCCATTTCAACAAAAAAAAATAGATAAAAAAGATTTCAAAGTCCTACATATTCATGGTCCACTTATTTCATATAATATTTGATAAAATTCAACTTTAGTAAAGCAAAAGAAAACAAAAGTGCTCTGAACTTTATGGTAAAGGGACTTACAGGGTAACTTTTTTCATCCAAAGATCTCATAACAATTTTCATATGCAGATCAGTGTGGAAAGAATGAATGTATTTACTGAATCTAGAGGTGCACATTCATTAAAAAAAAAAAAAAAGCAACTATTGAGATGAAGGTATATTGGTTATGATAGAATGTGGACACACAAAAAAAGTACAGGTTTTGATTACTTATGTCTATTAAAGCTACATCTAAAAGATCTTGTTTGTAAAAGTGCACTGATTACTAACACTAAGCTTAGCTGGACTCAGACTCAGAACAAATGGGAAGTACAGTAGTTTAAAAATCAATCATTTTTGGCAGGTGTCCTTTTGCAATACCCAGGACATACCTCACAGAATTATATAATCATACAAGAAATAGCATGTTATGAAATGTATTTCCTTTCTTGTTAACAAGGCAATAAGGGCTTATATGTAAATTTAACACTCTTTTGCACTCTTTAACATATTCATGGTAAAATTTTAAAATATGTACTAAACCCCTCAATATGTATCTAAGTCAGCCACTAGGTGGCACAGTGGACAGAGTGCTGGGCCCAAAGTCCAGAAGATTTTGAGTTCAAATGTGAGCTCAGATACTTTTTTTGTTGTGTGATCCCCTGGGCAAGTCACTTATCCCTGGTTTGCCTTAATTTTTCACCTGTAAAATGAGTGGAGAAGAAAATGGCCAACCTTTCCAGTATCTTTGCCTAGGAAAAGCCAAATGGAGTCAAGAAGAGTGGGGCATAACTGAAATGACTTAACAATAACAATGTACCTAAGCTCCTTCCTCCAGGGAATATAAGCTAATTTTATAGTCAGTCCAAGCAAAACATAATTAGAAAGGTAAATTTATTACAAGAGAATATACTGTATTTAGAAGAGCCAGACTTTCCAGCTCCTGCCTGACTCAGGGTCTTCCATCTTTCCTAATGCAAAATGACTCCCACCTGGGCCAGGTCCTGGCCCTGGCAATATCCACTTTCTGCTAATTTGACCTCAGGGGTTCTGTCGCCTGCTGGGCCTGGGCCTTGAGGGATGAAGAAAGCTGGTATGGAAAGGAAAGAGTCTTCTTTGTTCTTTGAAACAAGTTCAACTTTCAACTGCTGCTAAACCCTCTTCTGCCTAAGCTTCCCCATCTGATTCTGGACTTACTACACTGCTTCCACATAGATCTCCAAGTCTCTTTGGGAAGAGGGTGATGCTTTCCACTTAATAATAAATATTCTTAACACCTGGTCCCATCCTTTAAGTCCAGGTCATTCAGAACTCCTCATCCAAACCTCCATTCCCCAACCCTAGCTTCCCAATTTCTTATTCACATCCATTCAAATTTCACCACAAAATCTCAACCAAAAATGTCCCAGCCCTTCCACTATTCCCTCTGGAATGCCTATTCCACAGGCAACAAATTTCCCTTTATCCTTAAATCTTGTTATGGAAACAGTCTTTTTGATCACCCGTCCAGTCCTGCCTGCACCTCTATTCATTCTCCTCAGTTCACTGATCAAGACATAGGAGTTGGAATGCTCCTTGCTTGTCTTTCAGACATCTGGAACTGGATGTCCAGTAAACATCTTAAACTTAACATGTCCAGTGGAACTCATTACCTTTCCCCTAAACTCTCCCTGACTCTTCCCGTCCCACTTATTGTAGAGAACACCCCCATTCTCCCAGTCTCTAAGGTCTGAAACCTGAAGTTGTCTTGGATTCCTCACTCTCAGCTCTCTTCCCCATATCCAATCTGTTACCAAGTCCTGTCGAATTCACCTTTGCAAGATCTCTCTTCTGAACTTGTCACCCCTCCAGTAAAGACCCTCACTGTAGAGGACCAAGTGTTCTTGAAACAAGTAATCTTACAACAAGGTGTTAACTCAATGGAATTAAGATAATGATTCTCTCATGTACTTAGTACTTAGTATAGTTCTATAAATTGCCACCTATTCTACAAGATTGACACCTATGATGATGTTTTTACAATATAGTATATAAGAGCTAAGAGATCTGGGAGGGGAAACAGACTCGGAGATAGACAGAGGACTAGAGGCTGGAGCTCAAGCTCTTGGAATCAGACATAGACTGGAGGACAGATTTGAAGACAGAGACCCTTGTGGTGGCTGGCCTGTCCTCCTTCACAGTCTGTCTCCTTCCCCTGGGGTTGGACTAGCTTTCTGGGGTATCTTCAAATGGGCCTTGGTCTTCTTACTGGAGAAGTGAAGGAGGACAGGACAGCCACCACAAGGGTCTCTGTCTTCAAATCTGTCCTCCAGTCTTCCCCTAGGTCTAACTCTGACCTCTTAAATACTCCATTACAATTAAATCCAAGAGTATAAGCCAATTATTAGGGAACCATTATTTGTTGTAAGATTAAATCAATCATAAATGGTCAAAGGATATGAACAGACAATTCTCAGATGAAGAAATTGAAACTATTTCTAGCCATATGAAAAGATGCTCCAAGCTCCAAGTTATTAATCAGAGAAATGCACATTAAGACAACTCTGAGTTACCACTACACACTTGTCAAATTGGCTAGGATGACAGGAAAAGATAATGCACAATGTTGGAGGGGATGTGGGAAAACTGGGACACTGATACATTGTTGGTGGAATTGTGAATACATCCAGCCATTCTGGAGAGTGATTTAGAACTATGCTCAAAGAGTTATCAAACTGTGCATACCCTTTGATCCAGCAGTGCTGCTATTGGCCTTATATCCCAAAGAAATACTAAAGAGGGGAAAGGGACCTGTATGTACCAAAATGTTTGTGGCAGCCCTCTTTGTGGTGGCCAGAAACTGGAAACTGAGTGGATGCCCATCAACTGGAGAATGGCTGAATAAATTGTGGTATATGGATATTATGGAATATTATTGTCCTGTAAGAAATGACCAACAGGATGATTTCAGAAAGGCCTGGAGAGACTTACATGAACTGATGCTGAGTGAAATGAGCAGGACCAGGAGATCATTATATACTTCAACAAAAACACTATATGATGATCAATTCTGATAGAAGTGGCCATTTTCAACAATGAGATGAACCAAATCAGTTCCAAAAGAGCAGTAATGAACTGAACCAGCTACACCCAGCGAAAGAACTCTGGGAGATGATTATGAACCACTACATAGCATTTCTACTACCTCTATTTGTGTCCACTTGCATTTTTGATTCCCTTCACAGGCTAATTGTACACTATTTCAAAGTCTGATTCTTTTTGTACAGCAAAACAACTGTATGGACTTGTATACATATATTGTATTTAACTTATACTTTAAGATATTTAACATGTATCGGTTAACCTGCCATCTGGGGGAAGGGGTGGGGGGAAGGAGGGGAAAAGTTGAAACAAAAGGTTTTGCAATTGTCAATGCTGGAAAATTACGTATGCATAAAAGTTTTGTAAACTAAAAAACTATTAATCACCATGTTAAACTAGATAACCATTGTCTCATCAATTCCACTGAGTTAACACCTTGTTGTAAGAATCCTTGCCTAAATATATTTCTCCAGAGTTCTGGCCCATAACACTTTCCCACCTCAAAACTGGAATACTGCAAAGCCTGAAGGTGGGTCTACCTGCTTGGAGTCTCTCCTTACTGCAATCTATCCTCCACTTAGATACTAATCTCCCTAAGAAAAGGTCTGATGGTACTCCCCTACTTAATAATCTCCAGTAAGATCCAAAGGTTTTCCTAACCTGCCTCCTCCAACTTTT